>NW_026125133.1:0-115359 GCF_943737965.1 Phodopus roborovskii
TGGTCCTGAATTGTATAAGATGAGACTAAGGATAACAGGCAAGCAAGCATTCACATTCTCCAGCTCTTGACTGGTACAGTTTAAGTTTCTGCTTTGTCTTCCCCAGAATGTTCAGACTGGATTTGGAATAATCCCCCCCTTGTCAGGATACTTTATTACAGAATCAGAAATGAAACCAAAACAGTAGCTAAAACATAAAATTGGGTGATAAAAACATCAATATTAATTTTATATTTTTCCATCAGACTAGACCCTTTTGTGCTGTATATATAAAATATGCCTCATAGACTCATGTACTGGTGGCCTTGCTGACATATGGTGGGCTTTAGAGAAGTTATTGAATTTTGTGTTTAGTACAATGGATTATTTAATTGATGTAATTTCTAATATTATGTTATTTTCAGGAGGTAATTAAAGAGTCAAGGATGGGACCTGTCTTAGATAGTGTTCTATTGCTGTAAAGAAATGTCATGATCATGGCAACTACTTATAAAAGAAAGCATTTAACTGGGGCTTGTTTATAGTGTCAGATGTTCCTTCATTTCCATCATGGTGGGAACCATGGAGGCACACATATAGAATCTGAAAGTTCTACATCTGGATCTTCCAGAGGTACAGGAAGAGAGTGCCACTGGGATTGGTTGAGCTTCTGAAAAAGCAAAAGCCCAGCCCTAATGAGCACACTTCCTCCAATAAGAATACAGGTCCTGATCCCTCTCAAATACTGCCATTCCCAAATAATTAAGTCTATTGGGCAATTGTCCTCAAACTACAGCAGGGCCTCGTTGAAGGAAATAGGTCTCTGGGCATCTTGGATGATAAGTACTGCTCTGTACTTTTCAAATGGGTTCTCTGTTGCTTTGGTAGCCTCCAACAAATGCTCTGCCTCAGCCATGGTAAACAGAGCCAAGCCTTAGAAACTTCATTCTCCCCTCAAGTGATTTTCTCAGAGACTTCTTTTGGACACAGCACTACTAGTATATGTTGAAGAGAAGAAGTTCAAGGGAGTTTATTGACTACTGAAGATTGTAACCTGACAAAATGAGCAATATCAGACAAGATAAGTGGATATGGTATAGGAAGGAATATATTCAGAAAGAGTAAAGAAAATTTCAGCCAAATGTGCTAAATAGTAAAACATGTAAAGTAAGTGCTATAGGAAGTAAGGATATCAAATTCCTCCAAGCTGTTCAGAAGAGGTTGGTCAACACAAGAGCACAGAGAAAACCAATGCATATCTACCAAGAGACTGACGCAGAAACGCCCTGGCACTTTAACGCAGACATTTCTAAACTTCTTTCCATTTCCTTCTGAAGGAACACGTTTGTATTCTTTTGCTAAAATTTCTCTAAGAGATAAGAAGTGTATTAAGATTCCACATTGTTTGGCTATGCAGAAAATAGATAGTTATAACAAAGAAATCACTGTAGGAATTGGTGGTATCATCTGATAGAGAACACTAGTGTTTTTGCAAGGTAAATGTGTTAGAGTCAGGTTCCACCTCAGCCACCTGTAAACTCTTTGTTTTTATACTACTGACTGCTAACAGTCATTTTAAAATAATCCACAACAAAGTATGATGACAACAGTAAATACATAAATAAACATTTAATATTCAGTTATTTTAGATATGTATATTTTATTCCACCTGCCTTCTCATCTCCTCCCATCTCTCCTGCTGAAACCCATCTACCAAAAAGTTAGTATGTGTATGTATAAAGTGCTTAGCTTAGTGGGTTACTTTCATCAGCATGTGAAGGAGGTTATTTTCTGGGCCATAACCAATTTTCAGTGACTGTGCTGAGATTTGTCATATATTTAAAAATACACTGTAGTAGAATATAAATTGGGGTTGTTTACTAACATGTCCTGATGCAGAGCAAAGTTGGAACAAAGTCTAGTTATAACAAAAAATGTAAGCTCCAATTTAAAAGAAATATTTCTTATTTTCAGTACATAATTGTACTATATCTATGCCCATGAATCACATTTATGTTTCATGCCCTTGGGAAGGCAGACAATGATATTACACAAGAGTTTTAGACAATTGTGTTATCATGCAGGGGCTTGGAATTGAACCAGGTCCACTGGAAGAGCAGCCAGTGATTGCTCTTGATTGCTGAGCCATCTCTCCAGCCCCAGTGTTAAATAATTTTTTTTATTATTTTATTTAATTTTATATAACAAAGTCCAATTAAATGAAAACAAACATTTATACACAATATTTGGGAATTTGGGTGTCCTTCTTTCCAAACTACTTCCTGCTGGTAAGGGGTACTGTCATGGGGGATTCGAAGATTCAGATATCCCTGGCTGTAGTCTGTAGAGCTGTTTTATCTAGCTGTTTTGAATGTAGGATCACCTTATACTATGTTTCAGGCAGTCTGGCATGATCAAACCACATTAGTCTGGAAGGAATCCACATCTTTTCATTTTCTGTGGAAACAAAAATAGAAATCCTTTTCCCCAGTAACATGTCCTTCCAACTTAAATTTTGGAGTCAAAGCATTTTTAATTTATTTTTAATTTATTATTTTCATATCAATCCCAGTTCCCTCTCCCTCTTTCCCTCCCTCCCTCCCCCCATGCCTCCCTCCCTTTTTCCCACTCCCTTTTACCCTCTCTGCCCTCTCACATGCCTCCTAAACACCCTCCTCACACATCCCCACCCCAATTCCATATGTGGGGGAATGCCATCCAGTTGGGTCATGTAGACTCTGACAGGTCTGTGAAGTAGGGACTAGGGCTTCTCTCTGTCTCTAGATTAAGGCAGTTATCCCTCCAAGGGGGATATGTTCGCAAAGTCCTTTTGTGCACCGGGGATACATCCTGGCTCCACTGTCTGAGGTCCCTTAGACTGCTCAGTCCTTCTGGCTGAGACCCATATTCAGGGGGCCTAAGTCAGTCCCATGCTGGCTTCCCAGCTTCAGTCTAGTGGCTCTTAGCTCCTCCTTGTTCGGGTAAGCTGTCTGTATGTGTTTCTGCCTTGTGGTCTTGTCCTCTCCATCTGCATCTGGGTTCTAGTTGGACTCAGTGTTTATGTGTGGGTGTTTGATACTGTTTTCAGCAGGCATTAGTTGAGGGCTCCATGGAGAAGTTGGTTGTTGATCATTCTCCGGGAAGGGCATTTATGATAGCCTTTCCACGGAAACTGAGATTGTTGGTTGGGAGCAGTCTTGTAGTTCTCTGACCTTTCTTTGTGTTCAATTTTATCTTCAAACCAATATTGGCTCCCTCTTTTATGTTCTCTCTCTCTGTCTCTGTCTCTCTCTCTCTCTTTCCTATCTCCCTATTGCTAACCAGGCTCAATATTCCTGGTCGCACATGTTTTCTTTTCCTCCCCTCATTTTCTCCTACTTCTCTGTCCATTCGCTGGCCCCCCCACTTCACCTGATCTCTGGGGGACTGGTCCCTGCCCAGTTCTATGGGGGACTTTATATGAATCTCTTAGAATATGCCTTGTATCCCAGTTTGTCTGGTGATGTAAATTATGGAGGCTGTTGATCATTTGATCTAGGTCTAAAAAATCCATATATGAGTGAGTACATACTGTGTTCCTCTTTTTGTGACTGGGTTACCTCGTTCAGGGTGGTTTTCTTCAAGTGCCATCCACTTGCCTACGCAACAAAACTTAAGCGAATTCCTCTAAAATCAGGAACAAAGACAAAAACTTTCCCCTCTCTCTCTGTATCTCTTCAATATTATCGCTAGAAGTTCTAGCTAATGCATAAGACAACAATAGGAGATCAAGAGGATCCAAATTGGAAAGGAAGAGATCAAACTGTCTCTAGTTGCAGATGATATGATAGTTTACATAAGCGACCCAATAAACTTTACCAGCGAATTCCTACAGCTGATAAACACCTTCAGCAAACTAGCGGGATACAAGATAAACTCAAAAAAATCAGTAGCCCTACTTTTTCAGACAACAAAGAGACAGAGAAAGAAATCAGAGAAACATCACCCTTTACAATAGCCACAAGCAACATAAAGTATCTTGGTGTAACGCTTACCAAACAAGTAAAAGACCTATATAATAAGAACTTTGTGGCTCTAAAGAAAGAAATTAAAGAAGATACCTAGAAAATGGAAAGATTTCCCATGCTCCTGGAGAGGTAGGATAAACTTAGTAAAAATGGCAATCTTGCCAAAAGCAATCTACACATTCAATGCAATCCCCATTAAAATCCCACTACAATTCTTCACCAACCTTGAAAGGATAATAATCAACTTTATATGGAAAAACAAAAGACCCAGGATAGCCAAAACAACCCTATACAATAAAAGAACTTCAGGAGGCATCACCATTCCTGACTTTAAGCTCTACTTCAGAGCTATAGTTCTGAAAACAGCCTGGTATTGGCATAAAAATAGACAGGTAGACCAATGGAATCGAATTGAAAATCCTGATATTAGTCCACGCACCTATGAACACCTGATTTTCGACAAAACAGATAAAATTATACAATGGGGTGAAGACAGTATCTTCAACAAATGGTGCTGGCACAATTGGATGAGGGTGTGTAGAAGACTGCAGATAGACCCATGTCTGTCGCCATGCACAAAACTCAAGTCCAAATGGATCAAAGACCTCAACATCAATCCAGCCACATTGAACCTCTTAGAAGAGAAAGTAGGAGGTACCCTTCAACAAATTGGTATAGGAGACCGCTTCTTGAACATAACTCCAGGGGCACAGACACTGAAAGAAACAATAAATGGGACCTCTTCAAACTTAGAAGCTTCTGTAAGGCAAAGGACACAGTCGACAAGACCAATGGCAGCCCACAGACTGGAAAAAGATTTTCACCAATCCTATATCTGACAAAGGGCTGATCTCCAAAATACACAAAGAACTCAAGAAACTAGTCACCAAAACACCAAATAACCCTATTAAAAAATGGGGTACAGAACTGAAGAAAAATTCTCAATAGAGGAAATCAAAAAGGCTGAAAGACACTTAAGAAAATGCTCCACATCCTTAGTTATCAGGGAAATGCAAATCAAAACAACTTTGAGATACCATCTTACCCCTGCCAGAATGGCTAAAATTAGAAACACCAGTGATGACTCATGCTGGAGAGGATGTGGAGAAAGGGGAACACTCCTCCACTGCTGGTGGGAGTGCAAACTCATACAGCCATTTGGAGATCAGTATGGCGGTTCCTCAGGAAAATGGGAATTAGTTTACCACAGGACCCGGCAATCCCCCTCTTAGGCATATACCCAAAGGATTCACATCCATGCAACAAAGACATCTGTTCAACTATGTTCATAGCAGCACTATTTGTAATAGCAAGAACCTGGAAGCAACCTAGATGCCCCTCAATTGAAGAATGGTTAATGAAGATGTGGCACATCTACACAATGGAATACTACTCTGCAGAAAAAAATAGTGTTCAATAATTTTAAAACTTTGAATTATACATGACTTTAATGACTAATTATTACTCCAAACTATATTTAATTATGGTATGACATGTGTTTTAAGATGTATTTTAACTATGTTAAATTATCACAAAGGATGTTTGAGAAAAACGTTTACTAAAAGTTTTGCATTTCCTTGTGTGTGCTCTGGGGTCTACATGTGGTTTCAGAATTCACTTCATCCCACTGAGTGTCTCCTCATATTTTATTATACCATAAGCAACCTGGCTTATTTTATTGTTCTGTCAAGAGAACATGGTAGTAAAGGATAAGAATGTGAACCTTCCCCCCAGCTTAGAAAAGTATTCCCCCAACAGGAGAGAAAGTCCAACATTGGTGGTATACCAACCTCTTGACTAATTTTTTTCTTATATCGAGTTGAAATATTGCAACTGACAATTCTGTAACTGTCCTTATACAAGAGTGTTAATACCCAGGCAAGTGGCTCTGAGCTGACCTTGAGTAAGCCAAGAAGGATGTTGAGACACTCTTTCCCCGTACTACCTCCAATAGTGCTGACTCTAGCCTTAAGCAAATCTTCCCATGTTTCCAGATCACCTTTCTCACATTTGTTAAAGAAGGCATTTTCCAGATGGAGTCTATGAAGCTTCCTATTCCCACTTTCTGTGCTGCTGCAACTGGCCCTCTGTCTCATGAATGGCCTCAGGGGCATACAGGCTTGATGTTTATAGCCTGTCCTGTCTTGATGTTCATTAGTTTGGCATTTCAAATGTCACCATTGTGCTTTCCTTGTCACTAGAGCAGGGATCTTTTGGGCTGGGCTTTAACTTGGTGAGATTTTAAATCAGCTGTGGTTGCTTGTTCATACTCAAGCATCTCAATATATAGGATGTCATATTTTACAAGCTAAGGGAACTTTAAAAACAGCATTGAAATGCACATTTTTATGAATACATACAGAAACCAATCTGATTTCAATTCTTGTTTGTAATAATAATCACCACTTTGGTAGACTCTGAACTTTGCAAGCAATATAAATAAATGAGACAATAATGAGAAAGTTTAAAACAAGTTAATTATGGACCCGAGTATTTAAAAATATGAAATTGAGCCAACAAGACAGTTCACCAAATAAAGGCACTTATTGCCAAGCCTGATGATCCTCAGTTCAACATCTGGAACACATTTTGGTGGGGGGAGTGAGAAGCAGTTCTTACCGTTTTCCTTTGAACTGCATAGGCATACACACTCACACATACACACAAACTAAATAATTTTTAAATAGATAAATAAACTAATTAAATAAAATGACACCATATACTATTTATTTTTGGTTCTGTAAGATCTATGAAGCTTTTGGGTCACTAAGGGATGGGGACTACTAGTCTTCCATTTCATCTAATATTTCGTGAGGTTTATCCTCCTTTCTAAACCTTAGCTATGCAATACTGAGTCAGCACTTGCTACCTGGGGACATCTCTAATATATGTCAGCTATCCTGTGGCAGACTGGAGTCTTACTATCACACCAAGCTGCATGGGAGTCCTGTTGATCCCTTTGATGAGACACATGCCCTGGGGACTCTGCCCTGAACTTTCCTTATTTACTTTGTTCTTGGTTTTCCCAAGTCCATCTGTGCTATTGTTTGTCTGTCTTCTTGTGTTTTGTCTGGAGGAAAAGAAACCTTTACAAATGCATATACAAGGCCCTATGACAATCCTTCCTTATCACAGAACTTAGATTTTCTGACACTTATAAGCTACAATTTTACCATATTATCTCTTATTATCACTAATTATAGAAGGGTAACTGTATTTGGGAAAGATCTCAACATAAGCAATGAACAATGGGCAACGGAAAACTAAAGCACACATGCTGTTTTTATAATAGTTTCTCTCCTCAAAAGGAATCTCTCCCTAAATAGAAGGGATGCCTGTAGAACACATGGATTCCTTACTTAGTAAACAGGCTGGTGTGGCCTGTGGAATCATTAACATGCATGTTATATTACCTTGGTTATTACATATGTTAAATCTTCAGGCCACTACTGGCTTGAAACTCATCTATTCTCCAATACTCAATAAAATGAAATTTAAAAATCTTTATTGGGGATTGAGAGATTGTCCAGTGGTTAAGAACACTCCACTCTTGAAGAAGACTTGAGCTCAGTTCCTAGCACCCATATTGGGTAGACAAGAACTTTCTGTAATTCCAGTTCCAGGGGAATCTGATATTGATGACTTCTGCAGGCACCTGTACACATATGCATGGATCTCCTTGCCTATGTACATAATTAAAAATAATAAAAATCAATCTTTCAAAAGAATCTTTACTTTATATTAGCTTGTAATTCCAGCTCCAAGGCAGTCCAATACCTTCTTCTGGCTTCCCTAGGCAGTCCATTTATAAATAAAAGTGAAATAAATCTAAAAGTAAAAAGAAAAATAGACAAAGTACATGAACAAAATAACAATAATTTATTATTGTAAATATAGTAAAAAATAGATTGAACATTACTGGAATTAAAAAATCTTCACCTTATTAGGCTTTCCAAAAAAATTTATCTGGCCCTTTGTATCTCTTTCCTGCCTGATAAATCCATATATTTCTTCAGGATTCAGCTATATTTGGGGATGAAACTATTAAAGAGCTAGCTGATTATAATAAAATAATGCTGAGAGAGGCCTTCATGTGATGTGAATTATATCCCATCAGAAAAGGGAATCTGGATATACAGAGACACCAATTTTATGTGCAAGCACTTAGGCAAGTCTTTGTGAGGACAGAGTGGAACTACAACTGTGGGCACATGGGAGGGTCCTCAGATGAAAACATGTGCTGTCACCATTCCAGACTATTAACACCCAGACTTGAGGTCATAAGCTTATATGATTTATTTTTTTATTTAAATTTTAAACAAGCTTGTTTTACATGACTAATTCAGTTCCCTCCCCTCCTCCCCTGTCCACCCCCAAACCCCATTCCCTTCACCTTTCTGCTCCCCATGGAGGGTGAGGCCTTCCATGGGGATCTTCAAAGTCTGTCACATCATTTGGAGCAGGACCTATGCCCTCCCTCATGTGTCTAGTCAGAGAGTATCCCTCTGTGTGGAATGGGCTCCCAAAATCCATTCGTATACTAAGGATAAATACTGATCCACTACCAGAGGCCCCGTAGACTGCCCAGGCCTCCTAACTAACTGCACATTCAGGGAATTTAGGCCAGTCCTATGCTGGTTTCCCAGCTATCAGACTGGAGTCCATGAGTTCCCCCCTTGTTCAGGTCAGCCGTTTCTGTGGTTTTCTTCAGCCTGGTCTTGACCCCTTTGCTCTCACTCCTCCCTCTCTGTAACTGCATTTCAGGAGATCAAATAGTGTTTATCTGTGGGTGTCTGCTTCTGCTTCCATCAGCTACTGGATGAAGGCTCTAGGATTGCATATAAGTTAGCCATCAATCTCATTGTTGGGCAAGAACATTTAAGGTAGCCTCTCCACTGTTGCTTAGATTGTTAGTTGGGGACATCCCTGTAGATCTCTAGATTCATTTCTCTAGTGGCAGATTTCTCTTTAAACCTATAGTGGCTCCCTCTATTATGGTATCTCTTTTCTTGCTCTCCTCTATTCTTACAGATGGTATAATAGTCTATATAAGTGACCTGAAAAACACTACCATGGAACTCCTAGAACAGAACCTTCAGCAAAGTGTCAGGATACAAGTTTAATTAAAAAAAATCAGTAGCACTACTCTATACAGATGACAAAGGGGCTGAGAAAGAAATCAGAGAAATATCACCCTTTAAATAGTCAAAAAACAACATAAAGTATCTTGGGGTAATGCTAACCAAACAAATGAATTATATAATACGCTTATCTAATTGTGAATGCAGCTCCAGAATTCTGAGGTACCCCTGTATGAAGGTCCAATCATAGTTTTACCCATTGTTAGTTAGGCCTTGTGTCCACACCTATTCCATCTATTATTGCCACAGATCACATCCAGTCTTCCAGTTGGGTTTGTTTTTCAAGAAGTGGCAACAATAATTTCTAATTTTGTCTTGTGATTTTTATTATTCTGTTAATCTTATTGCCACCCTTTATAGTTTTCCAGAAAACTTTCAAGAGGCTAGGTGACTTGACACAAGTGACAGATTATAAAAACAGATATAAATAACAGGTTGACACTTCCCCCCATTTAAGACAATGTATTGAAATACCTTTCCTTCAGTAAATCTATAATGATGATTCTTTGAAAAGATTTAACTGCATTTCAAAATTGCTTGATACAGGTTTTCTTTTCCCCATGAGGAGTATAATATGAATGCTTAGAAAGTACTGTATGTAATTATTCTTTATTTCTATAGCTGATGTTAAGCCATATTACCAACTGACACACATGAAGTAAAGATTTAAAATAGACACTCAGGTCTTCTAACATTTGTTGTTACTTTATCATCCATTTACATTTCTTTCTGGAAAGTGGTACTCTGAGGCTGTTTTTCTCTGTTATATAAATTGTTTTTAATAAAATTTCAGTGTAAGCTTACAATAATGTAGATGTTTAGCCCTCTAAATATATGGGTTAGAATCAATGAAAATATGTAGCTGGTCTGCCACAAAGATTAATAACTAAGAAATAAATCTATACATTTTAAACTCTCATGCTACATACTAGAAATGGTACACAGAACAAGAAGCTCTGCCCTCACGGATTTGAAGATCAAGTTGAGAAGATAGAGTTTAAAAACAATAAAATGTAATTCCATACATCTTTATGAGATTATGGCACTTATGTCTTATAGAGGATCTAGATTTGTTTCCCAGAACTCACAACTGGCTGGAATTCCAGTTTCGGGGAAATCCTATTCTGGCCTCTGGGCACTGCACACACATGGGAAAACCATGCATAAACACACACACACACACACACACACACACACACACACACACACACACACACACACACCAACATAAAAACACACACACACACACCAACATGAAAAGTAAGCATATTTAAAATGTACTGTGACAATCCTTGTCTATATATTAATTATATAAACCGCCCTTCCACATATTTTATAGAACAATAAATATAGAGTAAGTCTATAGATGTATATTTGTGAATACTGGTTATTCAAACTATAGCTTACTTTAATGATATGAAAAAATAATAATGTTGTCTTGCCACTTTAAAACAAAGATTTTTAAAAATTGCTTATTCCCCCGTTTAAAAACACACAATTAGATGCTAACTTTGGACACATAGAAGCATCTGTTCTCATTTATTTTAAACACTCCTTTTTAGTATTGATGTCTTCTTTTATCACGTTCCTTTGTCCTGTATTCCCACTAATTTTGTCCACCATATAAATAGCAGTCCTTCGATGACTCCCTTTTCTCCAAGTGTAGTTGGTTTCTGGTCTTGTTTTTCATACATGGTGATTTACACAACTGGTTCTCCAAAACTATTCTTGTGAGTATGGCTTCACATACTTTCTTTTCCTTGTTATGTGGCCATCTACTGAGAAGCTGAGCTTTCTCTTCCTACTTTCATGACTCCTCTAGTCCCTTTCATATAGATGTTGAGTAGAACTATTTATGTCTGTTTCTCATAATCTATTATCTCTTTTAAGCAGGAAGATTTATCTTTCTGCATGTGCTGTCAGGAAGACAAAGTCCCTAACAAACAGACTGATGCTCCTTTTCCATTTCCATTGTTTTAAGAGTCAGATAATATTTATCATCCTTACATAATTGTTTGAAATAACAACAACTTCTGTAGCATTACTTTTTTTTTAACCTGTTGCTACTCAGTGCTATTTTTGTGCACAGATAAAATATGCTCATAGAAGAGAGCAACTATCTGTCTTTGAAGATGGGAAATTGTCATTTAAGTGTTGAGCTATAAAATGGACCTTGAGTGGTTTGCATTAGATAGTTGACATTCCACTGTCCAGATAAATGTAAGAAAGACATTATAATTTATGCCTGCATTCCTTGTACTCTAGAAGCTGAAGCCAGAGAATCTGGGGAACCTCAGGCTTTTAAAGAGACCCTTTCTCAACAAATCAGACAGATTCACAAACAAATGAACAAATTTGTTGTTTTTCTTGTGTACCTATTATAGCAAGGAACCTTAAGTTTGAGGCAGAAAGATTGGAAATGGGAGTCAGTCTGGACTATGTGATGAATCCCTGCATGAATATAAAGAAAGAAATATATGCTAGACTGATTTTGGAAGATAAAAAAATTACACAAATGCATAGAAAGTTTAAATAGATTGTGAATATGTGTGGCTGCAAAGAAAGCACATAGAAGAGAAAAGGAATGAAGAAATAAAAAAAAAAGATGTAGAGTGGAACACAATTTATTCAGGTATCTCTGTAGGCAGCATGGGACCTGAGTATATTATTTGAGTAGCATCATGTTGTACAGTATCCACTCTAGGAACTGAAGGATCACAGTGGTCTCAGATGTCACAATTCATGGTCTGGCACATATCAGAGCACAGCCCACTATTTAAATAAAGCCATAATTGTTAAAAATGTACTATGCTTATAGGGAAGTCAAAGATGCTTTGTGGCTTGAATATACTTGTATCCAGGAGAATTGCTTGTGATGCTCAATTGGAGAAAAGAATGTTAAAGACGAACTAGATCAGTCTAGTGGATCTAGGTGGGTTAGAAATAATGGCATGAATGTTAGGACAATACTTAGTATACCCACAGATGCCAGCTAATACAATCAGTATCCTCTCAAATAAACATCTTTCAAAAACAAAAGCACATCTGTAGTAAAGGCATATGTTTTAAAAGAAAAGAAATCATGCTTCTAAACATGGTGAATTAATAAATAGATTCTAGATTATATTCACAAGTGTTGTTATCACAATCTCTATAAAGTAAAAGCATGTAGACCAAAATTCAAGGATGTAGATGACTCAAGCAACAGCATTATGTGATGAAATCCATAAACATACTTTCATAAGAAAAGTTCCAGATAAATGGGACTTTCCTGGTAAAAATCTACCAGACATTTAAATAAGGAATAATAGCAGGTCAATACAATTTCTCCCCTCAAATTGAGGCAAAAACAATACATTCAACCATACATTCTGAGGCCAGCACTACAATGATACTAAACCCAAAGTATTGTGAAAACTTGGGTCAGTGTTGCTTATGAATATGCATGCAAATATTTTAAAACACGACATCACATGTCTGTAGTTCCAGTACTCAGTAGGTTTAGCGAGAAATATTATGCATTTCTCACCAATATAGGCAACCTGAACAGCTTTGAAACCCTGAAACATCATATTTATACCTCATCCATATAATAAGACACTTTAGAAAACCCTACCTCTTACCACCACAACACAAAGAACAATAGAAAATGTGGTCTCAATCTCGCCAACAGCTTTCTTACTATTTCAATATTCATTGCCCTTTGTCTTGTAAAGAAGGCTGTGTTTACAAAGCAGCATCTCAGGGCTTTTAGGTAAGGGGTTCCTTTCCCATCCTTTGTCAGTGTGGTCTTGGCTTGTGTTTTTCATTCAGTTTGCTGGACAGTTTGAACTAAGCTTGTTAGTCCTTACAAGATGTGGTTCATGGCTCCCAAATGTGTCTCCACTCTGTCTTTATCTCCTTTTGAAGTGATTTAGTTCAAGCTCTCCCATAGCCCAGTGACTCATTGTTTTTTTTTTAAAGTCAGTGTTTTTTCTCAAGTACTGCCAAGAGAAATAATTCCCATTGTAGAACACTAAGGCATGGGTATACTTGTAGCAAAAAAATTTGGAATATAGGGAGCCTGGGATAGTCTTCCATGCTTAAACTAAATTCAGCTGCATTATCTTGGTTTCATTCTCAGCATGTTGTCAAAGTTGTATTTTTAATTGGGATTTTTATTTATTTATTTTTATATTGTATTTATTTATTTTTCTTATTTTACATATCAATCCCAGTTCCCTCCTCCCTCTTTCTCTCCCTTTCTCCCATGTCTCCTGACCACCCTCCCATCCCATCCCCCCCTACTCCACAGAGAGGGTGATGTCTTCCAGGAGGGGTCAACAAAATCTGTCAAGTCATTTGGAGTAGGGACTATGCCCTCCCTCCTGCCTCTAGGTTAAAGGAGTATCCCTCCATGGGGAATGTGCTCCCAAAGTTATTTTGTGCACCAGGAATACATCCTGGTTCCACTATCAGAGGTCCCTTAGACTGCCCAAGCCTTCTAACTGAGACCCATGTTCAGGGATCTGAGTCGGTCCAATGATGGTTTTCCAGCTATAAGACTGGGGATCCATTAGCTCCCCCTTGTTCAGGTCAGCTGTCTCTATGGGTTCTGTAGCCTGGTCTTATCCTCCCTCTCTGTTGGATTCCATCATAGAGCCCTCATCTAGTAGCTGATGGAAACAGAAGGAGACACCCAAAGCTAAACGTTGAGCTGAACTGGAATCAATTGGCATTTTTAATATTTGTCTTTTTAGGCCTGTTAGAATTCATTTTAGACAATGCCAGAGGGACTTATATTTGGTTGGCACCTGGAATTCTTATCCTTTGTATAAAAGAAACAGCCATCTCCTTAAAACTCTAATGCTCTGTGTATAGTTCTGGATTCATCATATATTGACTGTTAATTTAAAAAATAAACATTAAGAAATTTTATAATTTGAAATAAATATATGGGATCAGTGCAGTCTTCTCTGTCTCCAAATTCTTTTCACCTTGATGAATTTCTTAAATCTTCCACTTTCATTTAAGCATTATGTGAAGGATGGAGAGATGACTTCATGGTTAAGAGAGCACATATTGCTCTCACAAAAGACCCAAGTTCAGTTCCCAGCATCCACATTGGATTGCTTATAAGCACCTATAACTCTAGGTCTACATGACCTGAAATCTCTGGCCTCTGTAGGCATCTGCATTCATTTGCACAGATAGACAAACAAAGACAGACAGACAGACAGACACACATACACAATAAAACATAAAATAATAAAATCTTGTTTTAAGTTGTCTATTTGGACAGGTGTGGTGATGAATACCTTTAATCCCATCACTTGGGAGGTAGAGGCAGGTGGAACTCCATGAATTCCCAAATAACTTGGTCTACATGGTGAATTTCAGGACAGTAAGGGCTACATAGAGAGACCTTATCTCATAAAGCACACACACACACACATAATAGGCAGGGGAGCAGGTTGAGCGGAGGCTATTCAATATTATGTTGAGGATAGAGACCCAAGGATAAGACTATGTATATTGTGTTCATGCAGTTGCTTTGTTAGCTACAAACTGTACAAATATCTCCATGTTAATACAAGTACTACTTAAATCATTTCTTAGACGTTTAAATGAATATATATGAACCCCTTTGCTCAGATCTTATTCCCAGCAAATGTGAATAAATAATAGTGAGGAACAAATCTCAATTTTATGTATGAAAAGGTAATAGTACTGATATGAGGTATAGATTTCTCTACACATTTAATGTGGAATTGAGTTTATATACATGTACATACAAAGAAATATGGATACACACACACACACACACACACACACACACACACACACATATATAATGCAGATTGTATGGTCTGCTATGTAGTTCTATCTAAAATTTTTTAATTCAAAATAACAGAATAATACTTTTGTCAGTGTCCCTGTTAAACTTAGGTACTCTAACATATAAGTACATTACTTGAAGCACAGATATTTATGAGATCTTGGACACATTTATCTCTCATGCTTTCACATTTTAGCTTATGTTACAACCAATTTAATGCAACAGCACTATCTCTTAGTTCCCATCTCACACATTTTATCTCAGTAATATAGGCTCCAGGGCTTGTTGTCAGTGTACATTGCTTTGTTAGTTCAGGATGACACTTTATCATATGATTTTGCATCTGAGAACTACCTTTCGCTGTTTCTGGACAATCTTTTCTGAAGCACCAGTACAATGATGTCTTCTGTGTGTGATACACTTGAGGCACTAGAGAAAATGATGAATCTTAAGCAGGAATGATGCTTTCCATCATCATAGAGAATACCGCTTTTCATTTGTCTTGTGTAATTGGTACCACAGGCAGCTCAGATCTCACTTTTGATACCACCCACAGGTATTTTGGTTTCGTGACAAATTGAAGAGATGTGCACATATGTACAACTGTAAGGCTGGATAAACTTGTATAAGAATCAAGGTACAGGAGCTGGGATTTCATTTCTCAGGTTATGGAGGTGGTATACATCGGCTCAGCAGAAAGAGTAAAATGGGTTACCTTTTGTGGAACTTAACATCTGAACGATTTTACATTAAGGACATATGTGTAAGGGAATGCTTACATAATGTGAGCTCCAGTTCTTGAGGCAATCATTAGGAGACCATTCTGGGGCCACTGAGATAACACAGCAGGTAAAAAGTGCCATGTTAAATTCATAGAGATGTCAATGGGAGTTGCTAAAGCTTGTGACCAAAAGTATTGCAAGTCCAAGCCCCAGACTCTTAAGAAGCTGCTTCATGCCTTTGTCTCAAAACTAATTCTTGAACATGGTTTTCTGGTTTTGAACACAAGCCTGTATTTTATGTACATATATTACTGTCCTCAGCATATGTGATATAAGTACTCATGTATGTAACTATCTTACCAAAATTAACCTGGTAAAACCTTAGTATGCATGTTGACTGTGTAAAATTACTTAACCTGGTATTGATTTCTCCAGATCGTATTTAATTACTTGGGTTTCCCATTGCTGGCTTATTTCCTGATATCACAAAATTTTCTGGGCCAGGGGATATATGTGAGTGGCAGACTATTTGGCTTACATGTCTAGGACATGGGATTCATCTCAACACCATTGCCCTCTCAGAACAACAGAAAGTCAGGAATATAGCAACATTCCTGTAGTCCTGGGTGCTGGGATACTAAGGTAGGAGGTTCTTGAACTCAAGATCAACTTGGCTCCAAAGCTGAATCCTTCCTTTAAAATAGGAAGATTTCTCTCTTTAGGATGTCATAGATGAAGTGTCAGTGTCTATAGACATACCATTTGAGTGGATACCATTTTCTTAATAGTGCCATGTAGATACTCAGAAGGTTTAATTTCTTAATGTTATGGAATTGGCCTAAGCACAGAGAAATATAGCTCACAAAGAATATTTTCTAAGATTTTTTTTTCATTTTACCTGGAATTAATAATTTCCCCTCACCACAATTTTATTTTTTAAGAAAAATGTGCCTAAAATTTTTACTCAGTGATGGGATCATGGCAGGGAGTAAACTAACAGCTGAAAAAAGAGCTCAGCCTTAGAGGCATTCTCATATTTATTGCATTATTATGTACCAAGAGGTTTTTATGACTTATTATTTAAATACATATTGCCAGCCTGAAGGTTTAAACAGTGAATAGGAGTCTGTAATGAGATAGGTCTCCAGTTTTCTTCCTTTTCACATGACTTTATGCCTATTATGAAGGCTGGAAAATGATGTGCACAACATTGTTTCATTATAAAATGAGAAAAATTAATTATTGAACTACGGATAATATCTACAAAGTGTTAGAAAGCTCACAAAATGTCACCCTGTACTGAGAAGTTGAGGTAAGGCCCATATAACTACTGGTGCTTTGCTAAAGTCTGGCCTGACTTGAGCTGACAGTTCAGATATGTTATAGACCTGTTAATTATCTTTAAGTAATAATCTGGAAGTAACCAGTGTTTCGTAAGTGAGGGCACAATTCCAAATTCTTAATGACCCAGAGTTCTGGCAAAGATGACACTCAATTTCAGAGCTTGACACTAGTTGGGGAAACATCTCTTTATTGCTCCCCGTTCTCTCTCTCTCTCATACTGTTTTTGAATGGTTCAAAATTTCTTATTAACTTAAGAGCCACACAGAAAGACTGATGGGAAGTTTCTCTTTCACTGTCCAAATCAGTACTGAATTCTTCAGCTGCAGTCTAATTTTTACATTCTGATGGGCTCAGATAAATATTAGGAGGACTTCCAGTTTTGTCTTCTTGCATATTTCTATCTTAAGGCACTGATAAGATTGTTTCTTCTTTGGCAACAGAGTCTGAGTGACTTCTTTTATGAGCCACACAATTATCAATCTATGCTTAATTCCTATGTGTATATGGAGGGTATTACAGAGTGATATAGACCTTACACATTATGCTAATGATGTGAACACTATGTATGTATGTATGTATATATATATATATATATATATATATTCATATATCTTCATTTAATCCTCTCAAGTGCCCTGGGAAATTTCTCTTTCCTCTTTAGAGGCCAGAGAGCTAAGGTCCAGTTGCCAGTAAGGGAAAAACTCGAAGACTCTGTTTCATCAAAGAAAATCCCATATTCTCTAAACAGCAAAACCAAGTGTTAGCTGACTCCACAAATGCCAGTTTCAGGTGTTTTGTTTTCCAGGTGCAAGGTCAGGAAAACAGAAACCAAATGCAAATGTGTCTTTTTTCTTCTTTTGGAGAAGACTGCATGGCAGTGCCAGCTTTACTTAGCAATCGATTTAATGTGCTCCTTTGGAAAGGAAAAGAAATCCCTTGAAATATTGCTGGCATGTTTTCCTATGACATTGAGGTGTCGGAACATTTGGGGCTCATAAAGTAGTCAATTCCTTTAGGTGCCATAGACCTTTCTGCAGTTGTATATCTCTAAGATAGTAAGTAGCCAAATGTATTTCTTCTCTGTTTCAGTTCAAAATGAAATCACCTTAATGAAGAGATCTCACGTGAAAATGATCTGTGCACATCATTAATGAATGAATTCTAAAAAGGGCTTTAAATAACTTCTGAGAGGCACAGGAGAATATAAAAAAATTTAAAGTGGTATTTTCCAGTTGTTGGCACTACCCAAAGGAGCTTATTCCCTCCCTATAGCTCTCAACTCTCACAGCATTTCTTCTGCTTAGAATTCACGGATATAGGTGGTGATGTGCTGTTAATTTTAGGTAGGGAGAATTTATGACCACTGAGACCCAATTAACCAGTATCTATATGTCTTACACTGTAGGCATACTTTTAAATTGTTGAAAAATATCAATGGGCATGATGTAAAAATCATATGAATGACCATAAATAATGTTTTATTGAAATTCACCCTTTACACAAGTCCTTTCCATGATCTGTGTCCACCACATCTCTGCAATCACATAATGACACAGATAAAGAGACACTCACACATCTTTCCCTTTATTTTAGAATGGTTTATAAACTTTTCTTAGTTATTTGTCTGTTCTTCTTTTTACAAATTTTTCTGGGCCTAAAATTTGCCACCTTTTTAATTTCATTCTCTATAGATTCCTTCAGTTCTGAATTTATAATTTGTTTGTTTCCGTTGTGCTAAGAACCCAGGGATTGTGGAGCACTAACAAAGTATTCTCACTGTGCCATAACTCACAGCCCAACCCTACTTTGTTTTAATTTTTTAATATTTTAAAGTGGTGGTAGAGAAAGAGCAATGAGTAGGGTTTTGTCTTCCATGTCTTTGTGCTTGTGTGGGCTATGCTGTGAGGCTCTAGAGTCTTATGTATCTATGGCTGCCCTGAGGTGCTTTTCATTTCTCTTATAGTTCCTGCCTTCTTATCTACTGTAACTTTTCATTTCACACACACACACACACACACACACACACACACACACAGAGCATATGCTGAGACTCTTCTCGATAATGGTATACCACACAAAGTTGTTATTTAACATCTGCTTTTATAGAACTTTTATTTTAGAAAATTACAGTATGATAATTCATATGATTGTTAACTGACAAGACATAAAACCATACTAGAGAGAGTCCTCCAGGCATGTCTTTGAGGGAATTACTTATTTGTGTTGTTTGAAGTAGAGCAATTCTAAATGTGGGAGTCACCAATGCATGGGCTTGGTTGCTGAATTGCATGGGAGAGGAGGTATCATGTTGAGCACAGGCATTTTTCTTGCTCTGTGTCCTGAATGCAGATGTAGTGTGACCAGAAGCCTCACTCCTGGAGCCTTGACTCTCTCTTCCGGGATGGTTTATAACATTTCTTAAACTGTAAACCACGGTGAACCCCACCTTCCTTGAGTTGTCCTTTTCAGGTTTGTCATAACTACAAGAAAAGTAGCAAACAGAGACAAGTGGGAAAGACAAATGAGTTAGACAGTAGTGCTAGGTTAATGCAAAGCATTCCTGGGTGTAGGAAAGTTACTAGGGAAAGCAGGGCAATGTGTTGCAGCATTTCATCTGCAACCTGATGGAGGAGATGGTCCCAGGACTCCTTGTGAAGTCAATGAGGCAGACCGGTCTGTAGAAAAAGGAAAAACTCTCACCAGCCCCCCCCCCCCAGAGAATACAAGCAGGCATGGTTTGTGGCCAGGAAGAAGCAGAGCAGTGTGACTGAAAAGTACTGGGAGCAAATAGCAATGATGGTGGATGAAGGGGAGGGGTCACAATATTGTAATCTCTCTGGGAGGACTCTGAGGGCATTCACTTTGGTAACATACCTTCCCACGCCCAGGAATAGTCTCTATGCTTTTTCTCCAGGTTTTAACATGAGGTTCTTTTTTGGCTCCGGCTTTAAAACTTACTCCCTTGCAACCTATCCACAGGGAAATAAAGGGAAAATCAGTCATAGAAAACATCTTTTCAGTCCCACATTATTTTACTTTGATGTCACCGCTGTTTCATATTTTCCCATTGTCTTTTACCTCAAGAACTTCTACTCACCTCTTGCTTGATGTACTCACTTGCTTCTTCTACTAATTCTTCTTGGATTCTTCTACTAATTCAGATCATTTAAACCTTTTAACACAGGAAAAATAGCCCCAGAAGGTCACTGTTGTTTTTGCCTGAAGTTAATTTTTCTCTAGTTTCCACTGGGTTACGAACTATATTCAATCTCTAGAAAGGAAAATTCAGGCACTTCCATTTACTAGAACACAGTGCAGTGGGGTTGGAGAGGTGGACCAGTAGTTATGAGTACTTGTTGCGCCTTTAAGAGCCAGTTTCACACCCCTTCACTTTCATGGCCACTCACAACCAACTGTGACTCCAGGTTCAGAGGACTTATTGCTCTACTTATGGCCTTTGTGTGGACACTGTATATGTGGAGTGCATTCATGTACACACAGGTAACATACTCATACACATAATAAAAATGTGTAGTTCTAGAAAATCATCACTGTCTTCTATTCCACATCTTGGAGTGTGACATGTTTGTAATTATGAGTAAGAGTCAGAGATAACAGGATGAGAAAGGCAATAGAAAGATGAGAACAAGTCCTGTTCTTCCTTAGCCTGGTCTCATTAAAAATTCATTCAGTAATTTTCTCCTATGTTCTTCTTCTTTTTTTAATCCAAAAGCATATTGTAGCAATGCATAGTATGTATTTGTAAGCAGAACAAACATCTCTGAAGTCCAAGCCTGTGTCCTGTTGGAACAGAGAGAAAAGCCACTGAAAAGTATTTCTCTAGACAGTTCTGTTACATGATGCAAGGTGAATTTCTCTGAGCCTCAATGAAAGGAAACAGCCCGAAGAAGATAAAAGAGCAGGCATCAACAAATCCGTAGTTATCTTGGTGAAGAGCAGAACACTTTGAGACTTCATTCTTAAAATACTTCAGTCCTCTCTTCTTTCCTATACTGTCCAGGTTTCTCCATCTTCTATTTTATTCTATATCTCCCTTTCCCTATAATATTTTATGTGGGTAAGTCCCCTTTCCACCATACTCTCTTATACAGACTTGAAAGAAATACATTTATTTTAATTATCCTGCTATTCCATTGTATCAATGCATATTTGCTGGTAGACCATTTAAATACAGATTACATCATAAATCCAAAAGATGCCATTTTTCAAGTATTTTAAGGTAAAGATGGTTTGCTGTTGTAAATACTAGAAATAGAACTCTATAATTTTAAAGCTTTTATGTCTTTAGTATAGTTGAGGCTGAAACATTTGATAGAACAACATCTCTGAGCAGAGCTAATGCAGAGAGAAGAATGTCAATATTTTGGTGTGTGTGAGCTCTCACTGTCCTTATAGGGTTGCTGTGGGGCTGAAATGGTGCTGTCCCTTTTCTTTATCTCC
This sequence comes from Phodopus roborovskii, assembly GCF_943737965.1. Classification (NCBI taxonomy): domain Eukaryota; kingdom Metazoa; phylum Chordata; class Mammalia; order Rodentia; family Cricetidae; genus Phodopus; species Phodopus roborovskii. Next base: position 21,473 of record NW_026125133.1, read on the forward strand.
ATCCCTCCATCTTGGTTGTGTTGTTTTAATTCACAGAGAAATGATAAAATTTCTTGCTGCTCCAAAAACAACTTTCTTAGTTAGCTCATGTCTTGTGTGAGGGAAAGTGCATATCAGCCACAGATTATATTTTTTTTTCTGACTTCAGTCACAGGTTTGCAAAAAAAATCTAATTTAACCAGAACAATGTATAATGAAGCCAACTTTTGTTAGGACAACAGTAGAAGGATAGCTAGAGTTAACCCCCTTTCTCCAAAATTCAAAACTCAAAGTTTTTTGGATTGTGGTGGTAAGGGTTGATTTTGGCTTATGTTTCAAAAGTTCAGGGGAGCAGGAGACTGAATCCACTATCAGTAAGTAGAGAGTGATGAGTCCTTCTGCCTAGCTCATTCTCTCCATTTATACAATTCAGTTTACCAACACAGGGAATGGCATCACCCACAGTGGGAAGATCTTCCTACTTCCATTAACCTAATCAAATTAATCTTCCACAGTCATGATAAGAAATCCATCTCTTCAGTGGCTGCATAGTCATCAAGTTGACTTTGAAATTAATCATAACAAATAGTGGCTTAGGAAAAATTTTGGCATCCTTAATAAGCATAAAGATCACAGTTTTACAGATTGTAATTATAATTTTGTAATCAGGTATCTACATAAATAATATTTTAATTTTGCATTTTTATTACAACATTTGTGCATTTTAAAGAATTTTAAAACAATTTAGAAGAAACCACACCATAACACCATTCAGCTGAGGAAGTTTTATTAGACAAATACTAACAATGATGTACAAGTTCACCTATCCCTTGCTTCATAGCCCATACTAGTCTTGAATTGGAGTTCTTTCTGCCAGAGGAGTTCTGAGATTGTAGAAATGCAACACCATGCTCTTGGTGCCAATAATCTTTTTTCTTTTCCCGTTGCTTTTTTTAATTTAAATAGAGCAAGATAATTATCTGACTTTGAAGCATTAAGCCACATGAGTAAAACAGACAAAACAAAGTCTGTGGCTGAGATTTGAATTCCTGGGGCAGGAACTGCATTGTTGCTGAGTCTTCAACACAAGCTAATAAGTCTTAAACCTGCAAGTCTGATTCTGATTTTTTTTTGTAGCTAATTTGAATTGATTTTTCATCATATGAATTTTCCATACTGAAATACAGTTATGAAAATTACAGTGTGCTATATGCTGTCAGATCAAAAAGGTTTTAATCCCAATGTCTCATAAAATCATCTAAGTTCAGAACTAGAGGGTTTTTTTACATCTCTCCATTTAATCTCCCTATATATAGAATAAGAAAATGAATGAATCCATGAGGTTGAATAACTCATCCAGCACCTCACAGTGTTGTAGTAAGGTTATGGAAAATTCCACTTCCATTTTGGTGAAGAGAAATGTGTGGGTACACTGTTGAAAACTGTCTGTGGCCAGTGTTTCTGTCTTGTTTGCAGGGGCAAACATGAACAGAAAAGCTACCACTACCATTCTCATAAAAATACCCAACAATGTTCACTATTTTCCATCAAAACATTAATTTAATTATATAATCCTACTATTTTAAGCATCCTTTTGTTTTTACATTGAATAAATAAAATAGTTAAGGCCAGCAAGTAACAAAACAGAAACTTTTAGCCATGATAGAAAAAAAATCTATCAGACCTAACTTACAGGGATTTTTTTTTTCTACTTATTTTTATAAAAGTAAACAAAGGTGATTAGGTAAAGATTTAGAGTTATTAATATGTATGGTACTGTATAATTATCAATATATGACAATTCTTTTTATGAGTTCTCTATTGCTAATCAGATACGTTGCAATTTAATAATTTGCTGCAATGTGCCTAAAATTCTGACTTTTTTGGTGTATCATGTGACATTTTAGGGATGAAAAACTCAATTGTTATTTTGAATTATTTATTGGCCATGTAAAATATTTTATACTTATAATGTATAAGAGCCAACTTGTCATCTTCACATGACAAAAAGATATTTAGATTTAGAAACTTCAGAGTCGTTCATAGACAGTTATGACTTCCCCCAACTCCAGCATTTTTTCTCAACACTGAAAATATATGGGGCCTCCAGAATTATTGATTTGTTTTGATTTTTTCATGTTCCCTCGAAATGTGTATAAATGATATCTCTGAGAGATAGAGAGAGAAAAAAATCTGAATTACACCCTCACATCCCTTATCAGGAAAGCATATTTCACATTATCATTGAGTTTTGTAAGTTCTAAGCAGTTTAGGGAAATAGTCACTGGTGAATTGTTGTGTTATAATTAATTGATTAAAAACAATGAGTGCTGAATAAAGATGCTACTAAGCTTATTATCAAAATGAATCTTATTTTTTTCTGCCAAATGCTTTATAATGAAAAAAAAATGGGTAAGCAAGAAGCTTAAGCAGTAACAGTATTACTAACATGATATTGACTTTTATGCATTAAGTTTAAAATAAGAATGACTAGTTTATTATTGACCCAATAATACACTTACAAGAAAACTCATTTTAGAACATGGTTTTCATCCTCAGTCTTGGGTCCTGAGTTGCTGTTCTTGGAAGGGGGGTAGTGTGAACAGGACACCTTTATTTCCTTTCTCCAGGTGATAGATAGTAGGACCAATCTCAAGTTTTGTGAAAAGCCAAATAATCTAGCAGTTCTTGAGAAAATTGTCCTTTCCTGCAAATGAGGTTTAGAGGTAAACTTAGTGCTACAAAATCATTGATATAACAATGATTTATTGGGGAGCAGTTGCCCAGTCATTGGCATGACCTTGCATCAACTTTATCATTGATCAAATTCCATAATTTGTGTGTGTCTCTTAGGATGTACATTAAAGCCCTATTACTCTTCCCCGCCTACTGTGAGGTGAGGAGCCTTAATGAATCTCAAGTCCCCACACCTATCTCAAGTTTCCTGTATTCCTTTAAATCATCTCCAAATACAAGAAAAACTGCTTTTGTTCATTCCTGACTCATCTCTCAAGACGCTACCAGGTGTGACAACATAACAAGTCCAGCAAACTTGTATGAATTACACCTGAAAGGAAAAGTGTGCTTTCATAGTGTGATGCTTATTAAGCACTATCAAGATTTTGATGGAGCGTTCCCCTGGTGCTGCTTCCATCACCTTCCACTGCTCAGAGCTGCATTAATGCAGGGGTTTTGTGCCTGTCAAACCTTCCATACAGAAAGATCTGCAGTGCCTTTGGTTCTCATCGCTAGCACTGAAGCATTGCTTTTGTGCAATGCATTTCTGCCTACTGCTCCCAGTCCAATTTAAGCTGTAAGTAATGGTGATGTGTTTCTACTTCCGTTGGGAAAACCTTATGAAGTTTAATTTAATGTCTCCTAACTACTTGTAGTAGTACCAGTAGTTAATGTTCAGAAATTTCAATAGCAGCAATTTCTGCTGATCTACATTTTGCCCTCAGAGATGAACATTTTAATCTTACCAGTGGGTTTTTCATACATAACAACTTTATTTCCTGTGACTATGGAATGAGTCCAAAGTTTGCCATTTTCTTTTGCTATAATCTTTTTCTTCATGTTTGTGGGTTTGAAAACATGAAGCTGTCTGGTCTTGTACAACAAAGCATGTGGCCTGCACAAAACTTTCTTGACATTACAGGGTCACTTGGCAAGGAGGCAGACCGCTCTGAGAACCTTAGTGAATAGATAGATATATAGGAGCTCAACTACTTAAGTAATATCCAAACATCACAAGTATTTGTATATTTGAACATCAATTATAATGGACTCACCTTCATTTTTCTCTTTTAATATATCATGTTTATTTTTTTCCTTCGAGAGTTTTGATTATATGCACCCCCATATATCCCCAAACTCCAAATTACCCTTGATGCTTCCACATGCCACTTCCCAAACTTCATGTTCTCTTCTAGAAACAACAAAAATAGAACAAAAATCCCCAGGCTTATTGTTGATTTGCACGGTGATCATCTATTGTAGCAGGAGCAACCCACCAGTGTCCATACCACCAAAGACAAACATCTCTCCTTCCTGTAATGTGCACTATATTGGTAAACTGTCATGTGTGAGAACTCACTGAGAAACTGAGTCTCCAGACTCAAACAAGTTTACTTAAAAGTATCTTCCTAGTCCTCTTGTCTGAAGGTCACCTGTCCCCATATCCTTGATAGAGAAAAAAGAAATGAACAGCCCAAGAGTACCTATGTGTCCTTAAGAACAGCTAAAAGATAACCCATTTCCATCAGACATTGCTGTTGTTTAGCCCTCCATATAAAAGAACCTACAGTAGAAAAGTGAAGTCAGAAGTCCAGCCATGGGAAGTTCAGCCAAGGATAAAAAGTGCAATCAGGAACCTTCTTTAGCTTCCCCAAATAGTGCCTGCTGGATGTTATGGGTTCTTGACCTGCTTTGACACTATTAGTTCTGTCTGTTGGTACTTGTATTTAATATTTGGTTAGAAGCCTAATCAAGTCTTGTATTCCTATGGCCCTAGCTGACTATCATTTTTTTGGTGGGGGGGGGGGGAGGTTGCTCCTCCAACTAATTTCTTGTGAATGTTTTAGGTACTTAATTTGATGATTATTATCTATAATCTATCACCTATTTTTCTATCTTCTGTCATCTTCTATTTATATTCTGTCTCCTGCTATTTATTTCTTCCCCTTAACTTGATATATGCTTACTAAACTCACTCATTCAAAGATAAAAGTATGGGTATAATAGATTGTCCATACTAAACACTACCAGCAGCCATGACCTCCAATAGCTTCTCAGCTACATGTGGGGCCTTGTGAGGTCCTCCCACATCCATGTAATATTTATTTTCTTATTTATTCACAAATGATACAGTAATGACCTCCATTCAGAAGACTGAGACACAGAAAGCAAACAGTAGCAGAGGCAAGGGCTTGGGTGTCATGATTCAATGCTTCAAGTTATTCCTTCATCTTGCTTTCCTCTTTACTGCTGACATAATTACTTCCCTCTTTGATGACTGAAAGTATTTCAACATGAGATGTTGACAGTGAAAATTGTGTGAGATTCATAGTGAAATTCATTGAGTTCGCTGGGGACTTTAGGACAGGCTTTCTTTGTTGCCTGTTTACCAAGCACATCTTACAGAGTTCTTCCTCAGACTCCCCACTTCCAGACCTTTTACACTGTGCCCCCAAAGGACCAGTTTTCAGTAAAAACAATAACCTACATATTTACTGTTCACTGAGTCATAGACAGTAACATTTCCTTATTTTAATTATGATGTTTAGTTCTTGTACATATATGTTATTTAACTCATAAAATGACTCAAGAAATAGTGTTGGGGGCCACTGAGTTCCAAAGTTGTTACCACACAGAAAATGAAGCAGGACCCCTTCAATTTTATACATAGTTACTGAAAATCCCAGCCACACTAAACAAATGAGTCATTCTATAGCAATTTATATCAACCCGCCAAAAGGCAGCTATATTCTTCTTCTTCAAACCTTGACTGGAACAAACTTCAGTGAGAAAGCTGGTGTGTGCACAGGATTGTGACACTCAGCTGTGAAAGATACAGCACCCCTGCTGGATATGGGTTGCTCAGCCCTTCTGCTAGTATGCTGCTGTGCATCTGTGGAGAAAATTGCCATTTTTCCTGTGATCAAAGCATATGCCTTTTGGCTATTAAGCACCCAACAATAAATTCCATTGAAATCCAAGAGCTCTGAAAAGCCTTTTTCAGGAAAAATCAAAACAAACCAGAAAAAGACCTTGTAGACAAGAAAGAGAAAAAAAAATCAATTTTAGGTTAAAATCAGTCTGAGGGGAGTAGAAGAGGAAATCTTTTTAAGAAACCCCCGGGGTGCCTCCTCTGACTATTGGCAAACATTCAGTATTATTTAGAATGTTGGGTTGCCTAGTAGAGTGAAAGGTACGGTATGTTGCACCCTTATTAAGTCTTTTAGCAGTGAAAATGCTAAAATTCCTCATGCTACAAGAACCTGAGCTGCCTGGGGAAGACTAGTATAATGAATCACTTTATTTAAGTCAAGGCACCAATAATATTTGTCTTGTTTTATTGTAGTTGGTTCTTTACCCTTTGGTATGATTTGTTATGTAAATTCATTGGCAGACCAATCATTTCATAATCTTCTTTGGTAATAATCAATAAAAGAATGTTAGAGACCATCTCTAAACTATGCTTTGCTATTTATACAATAATTAGTCTCCTGTTTGGATCCCCAGGCATATTCTATGGCACTAGAATTTGAAGTTACCAAACAGGAGCTGAAGCAGCTACCTAGAGCACCTAGAATAGAAGCAGTCATGATAATGGGCATTGCTTCCCATTTTTGCTTCATTTTTGAGAAGCAGCATCTAGAGAATTGAGCAATTCTTCTATAAAGTTCTCTAAGACCTGATAAAGACCTAACATCTGGTGTATCCTTTCATAAGAATTCATTCAAACCCTCTTCTCCAGCCATGTGCAAACTGTTGCACCAATGTTGTTACACAGTGTCCACATAGACACTAGATATCTGCTTCATGCCATGCATCTGGCATATGAAACTATACAGGACCCCACCCATAAGAGAATTGTTTTCAAAGATCTTGTGTGAAAATGAACTTCTTTTTCTTTTTCTGCTCTACCACTGTGGCTTTCTCTTTTCAGTCCCTTGTCTTCTCATTTGCCTAGCTGCTATGTTAAGTTACTTGTCTACTCTTTGTTCAGTCGACATGCATAGTTCTCTAGGAATATTCCTGTTCTAACATTTCTCAATGGGTCAGGTTAAGTCCCAGGTGTCCTTCAAGACATGGATTTCCATAATATATAATATTTTCTATAATTGTGTCATACTCGTGGCACATAAAATAAGGGCAAGCAGGTCACTAAAAGACTCCCAATTTATTTCTACTTTACCAAGAGACAAAAATAAAGTCCTTACACTGACCTATAGTTTACCAGTTTCTCTCTCTCTTGTTTCTGACTTCATCTACAATCATTTCTTTTTCTATTACAGAAACTTGACAGTTGGCTTTCCTCTTATGTAAGTCACTCTTTCCCAACTCTCTACCCAGGTTTCTCTGTCATTTCTTTGCTCAAATTATCTTTTTAAAACTTTTTTGATACATTTCTTAATGTTTTTGTGCTTCATACTCTCTTTCTCTAACACACTGACATTCTTCACTTATGTGTTTCATGATTCTTACAACCATCTATTAAATCACATACTCATATATAGATAGAGTTCTTTGTTGTCTACTGTGAAACACATTCTCCACAAATATAGTTCTTTTAACCTTTTTTCTCTATCTTAGCATAGGCATGCAGACAACACTATTGAATGATCAGTTCTGATATCTAGTACTGTCAGAGGTGGTACCTTGTTTTATATCACTAGTTCTTATCCTATTGTCTAGTTAGGGTATTGAATAGCTTGTTAATTTACTAAAATAGTTTGGAAAGCCAGCTGCCAGATTTAGGGAAATGATCAGAAGAATTTTCTTTCAGGATGTTACTGAAGAAAGTCATGGTCAATGAATAGTGAGAAGGTAGGGGAGGACATGCCAATCTATCTTAAGAGATAAGCTGTGTTCCATATATGGACAGATAGTTACAAGTGGATGTGAGCTGCCGTATGCATGCTGGTGATTGAACCAGGGTCCTGTGAAAGAACAATAAATGCTCTCAAACTCTGACCCACCTCTCCAGCCACCAGAAAGAACATTCTTGATAAAAAGGGAGATATGTACTCTTTGGAAGAAGTAGCTTTTAAAATAACACACAACAATAACAAGAATAGCATGTTATGTGTGATGACAATCCACCAGTATAAGGAAGACTCTAAATATTAGAGCTACACTATCAGGCAAGACACAGCCCCAAAGACTTCTGAAAAAACTTGGGCGATCTTTGGGATTATTTTGTTTGTTTATTTGTTTGTTTTGCCTTTCCCTTTTTATGTCTGATTTCTTTCTTCATTCCCAGTTCTGATGCTTCACATAATACATACACACATGAGAATTCATTTTCTTGAAACAGCTCAAGTGCAGAGGCCTTGTGTGTATTTTTCCCTTGCCACTTTATACTAGTGAGTGTTAACAGCTATGCACAGGCAATGATGTGTCTTAAAAGGACAGCATTGGGAAGGCTGGCAAAGTCATTTGAAGTCTGGCCAGTGAGGTAAGCTGAGAACATAGATGATAGGCCTGCAAGATGAATATATAGGTATGCATACATATGCATATACATGTATGTATGTATATATACATCATCCTTCTTATTTGTCTTATTCTCTCCATAACTGTTGTGGATTTAGTCTGGAGTCTTATGATTTCTCTCCTGAATCTGATTTGCTACTACCTGCTCCATGTGATCACTCCCTTGGTTTCTTTTATCTGATGTGATCAGAGTTGGAAGGAGGCATACATTAGTTCTTTCCCAGAGTGGAATCTATAGATTCAGTGGGTCATCTGATAAGAATCCCAGAAAAAAAACTTTATAGTAACTTGTTAAGATAATTTTACAACTGTACAATTTAATAGACAAACCCAGGTGCATTTTGTGTATCCATCTTGTTTCCTAAAGTGTTCTATAACATTAACAACCTGAGTTGGAACAAGTCCCTTAGAGGACACCTCCTTAGTAACCCTCAAAGTCATATGAACAGCTCATTCCTTATTTAGGCCTCCTTCCAGATTCTTCAAAGCTATTTTGCAGGCCCTGGGCTATGGATTTCTGATGTGGCTTAAACCAGTCATTTACATACTAGAAATCTGCAAACCAGAAAAGCCACATGATCAACCCACAAATCCATAACAAACTGGGATTCAACACTCATTTTTCCCTCCAGTCTGCAGTTAATTTTATTTCTAGCGTAAGCATTTATGCCAGTCTTCCCTACTAGTGAGTCGCCATGTTTCTTCTTTGGTCTCTGTGGCCATAAGACTTTAGGGGGAAGCCCATCTAATCACCTGCATGCATCAGGGGAGTATATGCAGCCCATTTAAGCCATTAGAATATGAGCCAACTCATGTTGCCAGTATGGTTATTAGCCATGAACTGAGTGACACCATTACTTGACAGAGCTAACTTTAACATTCATTGAGTGAATAAGTCTAGGTCCTATTTTTTTTTTTTTTTTTTTTTTATGAAAATAGTCCTAAACAAAAACCTGACAAAAAAATGAACATTTCTGAGAAATATGTTTTTATTTCACCTAACTTTTTGATCATAGCTGGTTGTTTCTAACAGGAGGAGGAGGAGAGAAAGGGAGGGGGGAACTTACAGGAGAAATCTCTATCCCTAGAAGTCTGATGTTAAGGAGACTCTGAGAAGCCACGGTGAAAGCATCCCAGGAAGAGTGAGGCTACCTTTGGCTTTCCTGTCATGTGTGATTGATGCTTCCACTTTATCATCCAAGCTCATGTGTCCTAGTAGTTTTTGTCTTTCTGGCTGTCGCCATTATAATTAATGATTAAGGTACAGATACTGGCATAACACCTGGCTATTAAATCCTAGGGGCAGCTTGGGATGCCTGATATCTGACCTCACAGGCAACCAGGAGGAACCCCCAAAGCCCACTTCATCTCATATACATGGGCCGCCTCCCCCCACTTCTACATCACATCTGCATCCTAGCATGGAGCCTCACGCCCCTACTATTGTGCTTTTCCATGCTATTTTACAAGCTGAAAGGAATAGCATTAATACAGTTGCAGGTGTGTGTGTGTGTGTGTGTGTGTGTGTATGTGTTTTACATGTACCAAATCTCACACGTATCACCTGCAGAAAATAAGTGCTTTCTGCTGATGGCACAGGTGTGGCAGGCTTTTGTAGGCAAAAGTTGGCATGTTGGACCTGCCTGTGGTCCCTGTGATTTGACACACAGATTAGCATCAGTATCATGCCTGTGGCTTAGGTTTATATCCTTCAGCTTGCTTGGCTCTTCTTTTTTTTTTTTTTTTTTTTTTTTTTTTTTTCTGTATGTTCTCTGGTTCCCAGGTGCTTACAGAAAGAATTCAAATCTTACTGTCATCTGATTTGAAGATGACCTGCAACTCAAACATTTACCGAGTGAGGAACTGAGCTGCTGACTATAAATTTACTATGAATATACATATTACTACTGAGACATCTATTTCTACTCTTAGAATTTTCCTTAATTAAGTGATCAATAGGTTGAGAAAACTGGAAAATAACACAATTATGTTGAGGTTGCCAGTATCCACTTCTCTGCAATGCTTCAGCTAAACAGGTAACCTCCCATGACTCTGTTCTGTGTATTCCATGCCTAAATGAACTAAACTTCCAGAAAAAGAGAATGAGCATCTTCAAGATCCAGAATAGGACTATTAACCAGACTCTTTCTTTGTACCCTGGCCCCTTGGAAATAACCAATAAAGCAGAAAGTAAATGAGTGGATTTTATAACAATACTAGAAAGTAGGGACAATTATAGTAGTGAAGCAGTACATTCTCCTGAGAAAGGAGGATCAGGTGGGTGCAGTTTCCCTGTAGACAGAAGGCTTTGTTAAATACCATATCAGCAGCATAAGGAAAACTTCAAAGGCAACATACATCTGGAAAACTGGCAGAATCCCTTTTTGAAGGCTTAGATAGGTAGTGGGTTGGGGGGAAAAAGTGGAGTGGAGCAGGAGGAGTGGTGGGAAGGGAATATGTGGTTGGTATGTAAGATAAGAAAATAAAAAAATTTAAAAGAACTTTGTTATTGTTATCTCTGAATGATGAGAAAATCAAAGTACTTTAGAATTCGCTTAAGTTTGAACAGATAGTAAGTTGCAAGGTTGAAATTACAGAAGAACTATATTCTAAACAGTGCCTTAATTATTAAACACTATGTGGTTTGGAAATGGGAAATAGCCATGTTTAAAGGGAAAATTAAAAAAAAATCCTCAATAGAAAATAAATTAAAGTATATAGTAGTAAACATCAGTAATATCCTCGAGGAATTATCCTATCCCTTAGTTTAAAGAATATATTATCAGTCAACATTAGAAACCTTGGAAAGTAAACATGACACAGTACATGAACTCTTTTAGAATTAAATGAGTTGATTGAGGAGACGCCATCATCACAAGGTGGGGAATGTCCCCATGGTTTAAGAATTGAGACTATAGACTAAAACAATTGACCAAAAGTTGAGTTACTAATAATGCAAGAAAACTCAAATATGCATTATTATTATGTTTCTAAACCTCAGTAATAACAGGAAAACATATTTACTTCCTAATAGAATGTAAAAATGTTTTAAAGCAATAATAAAACTAGAATTGAACTTCCAACTGGCATTTAAAGTGAGCCAGAGGAGATGCTTGGAATATGCTTGAAATAAACAAAGAAATACTTTTGCTTATTTTATTTTTATGCATTTTGATGTTTATTTTGTAATGTGCTAAGAAGGTATATAGCTAATTTGTAAGGTCCCAAAAACTCTTCTGTAATTCCTTCATGTTTGATATATTTAATTGTAATAATTTAAATATTAAGAGATATAAATATATTACCTTCATCTGAATAGCAGATCTTTTACATCTATAAGTATATTTTAATTAATATATATTTTAATAAAATAATATATTTTAATTAATATACATTTTAATAAAGATGTACACATCTGTTAAGTGTCATATATTTTGATATTTTCATCATTTACATAGCATTAAAATCAATATATATTTAACTTTTTAATTGAAAATAATATTTTTATGTATATTCTAACCACAGTTTTCTTCATCTACTCTTAGGTCCTTTACACCACTATACCCATTCAACTCCCTAACTTCATTTTCTTCTTAAGAAAATAGGCCAATAAGCATCAAGCAAAACAGAATAAAGCAAATGAAACAGACAACAGAAAAATAAAAAGCATGAGAAATACATACAAATATGCAGGCATGTGCACAAACACACACACACACACCACTACCCATAAACACAAAATTGGAAACTATACTAGATAAACAAAAGACATGTATAGTAAAAATGTGCCCAAACAAAACATAATGAAAGAAAACATCTCTAAGACACACCAGTGAGTTCATTCTGTGTTGGCCATCTACTTTTTTTCCCCCTTTTTATCTGTTTTTATTTATTTACTTTTCTTATCTTAAATATTAATCCTAGTTCCCTCTCCCTCCCTCCTTCGCTCCCACCCTCCCTCCCCTAACCCTAACCCTAACCCTAATCATATCCCTAGCCCTAACCCTAACCCCTAACCTTAACCTCCCTCCCTCCCTCCTTCGGTCTCTCCTACCCTACAGCAGATCTTTTTAAAGATAAGCTTTATCAGGTCTTTGAGTGTTTTGTACCATGTGTCCTGATCACTGTTAGTATCTTTCCCAACCATTTCTATATTTACTCCCCACTTTCCTACCCCCCCCCAATTTTTAAAATATACCACATCCATTTGTATACCCAGATAGTACTAGGGTGTTGCCTTACCAAAGACTACACTCTTAGATCTAGCACTCCCTCTCCTGGCAATTATCACTTACCAATAGATCATCAGCTAAGTGTGGGACTTCATGCTTAATCTACTCTCCATGCTGGCATTTGGACTGTCTTGAGACTGCATAGTTTATCATGGACTCTCACAAATGCAACCACCCTGTTGTGTCTGGAAAACTTGTGGGCATCCACAACTTCTGGCTCTTACTTTGTTCTTGCCTTTTTTGAAATGATCCCTTGAGCCTTGAGAGAAATGGTTATAGTAAATATGATCTGTTAGAGCCTGAGTATTCTGGAGTTTCTTATTTTTTGTATATTGGCCAATATGTGTCTCAGGGTTGATCATCGTCTTCTACAAATAGAAGCTTCTCTGATGAGAGTTGAAAGATGTATTAATCTATAGTTATAATGATGTCATTGAATTTGCTTTAATACTGTCTATTTAACAGAATAACATTATTTGGATTTTTTCCCCTAGGACCTGTGACCTCTCTATCCACAGGTTCATGGCCCAGTAATGGCATGATGTGGTGTAACAATAAAGAAATGTCCACTGGTTTTGCTTCTTAAACTATTTTAAATTTTAATATTATGGTAAGCCTTGTTTATTAAAGTGTCCTACTTTATTTTGTGGGTATTATTTTTTCAGTGTAGTATAAACTATTTCTATTTTTCTGAAATACAAAGTGGATCCACTTAGAACTCAGCAGCTGTTAATGAATTTTAAAGCTGTTTCCAATGACATTTAGTTACATCAATCCTAAAGTCAAGATTATAATTTCATTAATGCATGTAATTTGTCTGTATGAATGCTCAGTGATCAGAAATGCTTAACAAAGATATATGCATGGTGGGAACCATAAAAAGGTGATTATACAATCTGATTAAAGTGGTATTGAATGAAGATGAATTCAGTTTTCAAATATTTTGCATCCTATTTGTCTTCAGCGGTGGACATTTAATGCCTCATTAGCGGTGGATTAAATAACTAGTTGAGAATCTATCCTCTGTAGTAGTTAAAGACCATTGTCCTTACCCATACACATCCTGATGTGGAAAGAAATTGAAACAGAAACAGAATGGAGGTTCCAGTTCAGGCCATGCAACCTACCAGAAAAAAAAAAAAAAAAAAAAAAAAAAAAAAAGGTTGCATCATAAAATTTCTTCCAAATCCTGAACTTCTGAACTTCTCAGGTTATAGGCTAAATAATGTGTTTTACTATTTAATTTTTGTGTGTGAGAGAACTTATTTCTATATGTGCTTTGTGAATGTTCTTGTATGTGAGCACAACAGAAAGAGAGAGAGTGAGAATTTTTGAGTATATTGTTTGTGTGGGACAAAAGCTGATGTCCAGTGTCATCTTGTATCACTTCTTAATCTTCTCAAGACAGACTCTGACAGATGGAATCTGGAGCTCACCCTATTGTTTAGACTTGCTGGCCAGGGAGTTTCTGGGCCCCCTTGTCCCTCTGTTTTCTTAGCACTATGTCTGGCTTTCTGCGAGTTCTGGGAACTAAACTCTGGTCCTCATGTTTTCCCACCAAACAAACTGTCATCTCTACAGATGTGGCTGATACATATAATACACTCTACTGAACATTCTCTTAATGAAAATTGAAAATACTATAACTGAGTTATATATCACAAGGTTGTGGATATACAGTGTGAGAAGTGAAGGGGAATGAGTCCATGTAAAAAGACAACTGTGTTGCTTCTCATTCATAGCCAAATACTTTACAATAACTGAAAGCATCATGTCTTTTCTCCACAATTTTATTCTGAGTTTTAATATCTTAATAAAATATGAGTTACAAATATGAAGAAGACTTTTGGAAAATGTTGGTACATATTATAAGGAATAGATTTACTTTTCAACATTTTCCCTTGATTTTCACTACTTTAACATTTGAGTTTTTGGAAAGCAGATTTCTTGACTAATTCAAAGTTAGGAAAAAAAAGAGAGAGAGTAGCTTGGGATTACAAGTGTAAAATTGAAAGGCTATGGAATCCAAGGTCAGGATGGGGCTACAACACAGATAATACCTCCCCCCAAAATCCACCTGGCTAGCAGAAGTCAAGAACTGGTTGTTGGACTCCTCTCAACTCTTTCCTCTGTGCTTGGTGTTGATGAGCTAGGTTGACCCTAGCCCAAAGATCAAAGTTGTTCACTTTGCCTTTGGAAGTCCAAGTACTTAGAGTGTGGGTATTTGTTGACACATTCTGGGTATGAACATTGGAATTCATTTAAGAACAATCCCTGGAATCATGTGTAGTGAAAAGGTTTTTGTGGTAATCATTGGCTAAATAGCCAGCATAAAAATTATATGGCCTGTCTTGGCAACATGAGACATGATGAATTATAGAAATAGGAAGGAGAGACAAAATAGAAATATGAGGAAGGGAATAATCACTGACATTACTGAGTCTGTTTTAGGCAATGGTTTTCTAGCACTTCCATAAATGCATATGTATTTGATTACACAACTTATTTCATTCAATCTCACAGCAGTTCTATGAGGGGTGAAATTCTTATTGACCCATTGAACAGACAAAGTGAGACATGCCGTGGGCTGGATAATTTGTCTCTGACCATTTATATATCAAGTGACAGGTTCAGACTGAAATTGGAGAAACCTGTGTCCTAGTCACTTCTGTTTGCCAGAAGAATAGGCACAAGGATGAAAATCTCAGTGCTTGAGCCATTCTGCGGAGGTCAGTGATAGGGGACCACACCCATCACAGTCATCATTGTTAATTAGAATTTAATAAGAAAATGCTGAAGAGAAAATAGGAGATTACTTAAGAGAATGATCATTTTCTCCTTTCAGCAGTGCTTTGACTCTGCGGTCTGTTAAGTGAAGGCAAGAATTTGGAATGTTAGAATATTTTTAATTTCGTAAGTATTTTAAAAAGCAGATATTTTTCCTTTCTTGAACACTAACCACAAAATGGTAACATAATATACTTAAATTCAGATATTAAAAGGATGATTTCAATAAATAGCTTTCAGTAATTGTACAAGATTAATTTGGGTCACACAGATATTGGATATTGTTACCTAAATATCACCTCATATTTTAACCACACTAATGAGATTTACGTTTCTTATGTGGTTAATTGCCAGAAGGATTATACTTAAACTAATGTTTCTCTTGTAAATACTTAAAAATAATTGAGTTTGCAATTTGGTACTTAACTTATACTGATAATTGCTCCTTGGGAAAAAAGACATGTTTAATTGTAATCAAAGAAGATCCTCTTTCTCTTCTGCAAATAGCTTCTCCCAAGAAATCCATGACCTATTTAAACATCTAAGACCTTCTCTGCTGGAATTCCTAGCAGAAATTTCTCATTGGTTATGAAGTTAGCTACTTAAGCATTCAAACGATGCTAGAAATATTTCATCCAAAGAATTTTTAAAAATATTTTACAGATTACAAAAGTACGAAAAAAAAGACATAATTTCCTAATTGACAGTTTGTTGAAATTAACTTAACGAAAGAAAGATGTTTTTAGTCTTCTAGCTTTCGATGTTTCCTTCTATGGTTGGCTGCCTCCAGCATTGGGTCCTGAAGCAGTGCAGAATACTGTCACAGTAGGAGCCTATATCCATAGATGGTCCCTACTTCAGGGTTGGAAGGAAACAAACAAAGGAACCAAAAAACAGAGGAAAGAGGGGAAGAGAGAGCTTTACAAGAGCCCACTTCTCAGGTCTTAATGGGCATGCTTCCTCTATCTTGGTTCCTGTCTCCTGCAGCTTTCATAATCCTCCAGAATCCCATTCAGCTACAAATCCATTAGTGGGTTTACCCATCCTTAGGGGAGAGCTCCCATGATCCAGTCACCTCTGATAATTGCTATGCTGTGTATTCGAATATTTCTGTAAATGGTCTTTAAATTCCAATATTGCCCCTGTTTTATATTTGCTTTGAAGAAATCTCGGGACTTATTTTTTATGTAATCTCTTTCTTCCTTCCTCTACCAACCCTCACTATATTACTGATGAGAACTCTAGGAGAGTTGGAAAGATGCTCAAATGGTGAAGAAACACTTGGTTCTCTTCCAGAGGACCCAAACTTGCTTGTCAGCATCCATATGGAGCAGCTCATAGTCATATTTAATGCCAATCCTAGGGTATCTAATATCCCCTTCTGACCTCTGTGGGAATCGGAAGAAATATGATATACATATATGTATATTTACATTCACTACAATTAAAAAATATGAATCCCCAAGAACTGTAATATTGATGAATAATAAGTTCTATTTAATTAACTATGTTTTGGAGGGATATGTTAGCAGGGGTGTTATTTACTGACCTCTCTAGAATATGAGTGCCTCCTTCTTCCCCTAATGCCCCCCATATTTTTTTCTGAAGACAGCTACCAGAGGAAATGTATTCCTGGCAAACATAGGTATTATATAAATGGATGGATACTTTAGAATGTTTTTGTTACTTTCTCTGTTTAAAATTCTTTGAATATCATTCACTGTACCAATGGCCTATTATAATCGTTCATTATGACATATTTTATATATATAGAAAGGCTTTGAAAATAATGTATTGACAATTATCGCAAGAAAGAAAGATCATAAAAATAATTGAGGTTCCCTGCATGCCTTGTCCTGCACTGCTCAAAGGACTGACCTGATTTGTAATGCCTGGGGATGAAGAAATAACGTATAAACACAGAAAAACTGGGATCAGGTGTGTTGGGCTCTCTGATGTGGAAGTCTAAGGGACTGGAAGATCACTGTGGTTAGCATATACAGTTGAACAGGGAGTGGGGTTATTGCATGGAAATAAGCAATGAGAAGGATTATCTTCACAAAGGCTAGTTTAGCTAATCCTGGTAGGGTCATGCTCTACAGGGAGCAATCTTCAGGATGTAAACATCTATGGCAAGAAAGCTAGAGTGGAAACTGTCTGCACATATGGTCTGCATTTTCATGGACCAGGAGGGAAGAATTTGATTTTCTCTTACTAGCCTGGGGTCCTTACATGGTCATAACACACAATGCACATACACTTAAGACTTCACTCACTCCCCATACTGTGTCTTTCATATTATGTCATATATCTTACAAACATTTTCATTGAATTATAGAACTATAAGAACTTAACATATACATCCAAAATATATAAGTAATATCCAAGGTATAAAAGGGTTCAACCACCAAATGATAAACAGATGCCTCATTTATATCTTTCTTCTGTATGCCAGGTTTCACCTAAGCAATGTGTGCTTAATGTAGTCAAAATGTCTAATTTGAGAAACTCATGCACAGAGCGATGTGGTAATTTAAATAAATTATACATATATATTTAATTTTACTTTGCAAAAATGATTTAGGATCACATCTTGATGTGTCTGTAAATGACTTGTCATTTGAAAAAAAAAAAATGGAACAACACCGCCATTTTAAACATCAGTTTTCAATCCTATATTTTTCTGTTATAATTTCTGTGATTATTATGTAGGGAACAGTGTGATATAATGAACCCTGGGTTTGGTTTCTATTTTAGTTCTGCCCTTGGAAAATGGCAAAATCCATTCACGTCTTACCTGTAAAGTAAGGACAACAGCAGTGTTTCAGATGTAAATTGAGATGTGCTTGATATATATTTGATATAAATATCTTAGAATATATGTATAGAAGGAAATATATGTATACATATATAAAAAGAAATGTGTTATATAGTATTAAAAATTTGGGGGACCTTAAAGAGTTATTCATTTTTTTAAATCACTGTGGTTGTGTTTGTATGTGCTTGTGTATATGAGTGCCTGTGAGAGGCAGATGAGGACATATAATTCTTGGAGCTGGAGCTACATGTACTTGTGAGCTAACACATTGTAGGTGCTGGGAACCAAACTCAGGCCCTGTGCAAAAGCAGCAAGAGCTCTTAAGCACTGTGACACCCCTAGCAAAGATGCTTGTTTCTGAATGAATTCTATTTGTGAAGGAAACCGAATCATGCAAACCTGTTATTTCAGGGACACTCTGAATTCTATTTGCTAGTATATGTCATTCTATATTCTCCTTCCTATCATCTGTTCCAAATGTCCCATCTTCTTATTGAAAACACCACTTTTTAGTGTGAAATTGGTAAGAGTTTCAAAAAGGCTCTTGATTTTTCTCTCTACTTGAGAAATGCTTAAAATAATCCAAAAACCTGTTATAATGTGTATGTGGGATTTATAATCCTCGTGTTTATCTGATTTGACAGTAAGTAGAAATCAAATGATATTATCCATCAATTAAACCATATAATCATCTTCTATGGATCTTGATGGTCTACTCTTGGGATTGAAAGTTAAGACATTTTTTCATGAAGACAAACAATCACAGGAAAAGCCACACAAATGTAATGGCTGCTAGATTATAGGAAAAAGGACAATCAACACAACATTTAAGCTGTACTTAAGAAAGATAAATTTATGGATTATTTAAGGATTTTTTTAAAAAAAAATAAATGAGTCCTTTTAAGTATAGAAGAATTGGGGCAGCACTCAGGATGACCCAGCCCAGAGTTATTAAAGAAAAGCAAGTGACTGCATCTGGCTTCTCTGTTTGTTTGAGTTATAAGGCTATTAGAAAATTTGATGCAACCAAGATACCTTGTTCAGGGTCAAATGAATGATACTGGCAAGTATGGAATATGTGAGAATGTAAGGTGTATCTCATCTCTGACCATGTGAACTGTAAATCCTCAGATGAAAGTGATTAATGTTTCAGCTCAAAATAGTGAAAATGCGTGCAAGACCTTGTTCCCTGTCCCATTCCTGTCAACATGTTTCCTGAAAATTGTGACATGAGTGATCTAGATGATAAGAGATAACATTTTCACCCCTTCAAAGATGATGAATAATACTACATTTCAAAATATCTGAACAGGCAGAACATTTAACCCAGACAGTTTTACCAGGAATAAATTAAAATGTGATCTTGTAGCGATGAAATGAATCAGTGACATCAATTAAAAAAACACTGTCCATAAATTAAATCAATCACCAGACATCGTAGAAACTTGAAGGCAATGAAAACATTTCTCATCATGTTGTTTGACAACAACCTCAATAGGAATTAGTCATAGAGTGTGATTGTTGATAATCTAGTAAGCCTATATGGTATAAGATACCCCACTGCTTCTCAGTCCCCTTGCAATTTTTATCCTTTTAAAGAGTTTTTAAAAGTTAAATCAAATTTATCAATAACAAAAAACTCTGTCAAACTTTCCCCAATGAAAATTTAAGACCACATATATTTGTTCAGTATACAGTATATTTATTAAAATGTTTATGAATTCCTGTGCTTTAGGATATCAGAAGAGCAAGATTGTCATTCCTCCTAAACCATTATATAACCACTTGGGGGTGATCACACTGAAAATTTATAGGATTTATTAATGGAAAATATTGTAGAATGAGGGAAAGAATATTCTACTTTCCATTTAATGGCTTCAGTTCTGAATGCCACAGAAGACATATTTTAAAGCTGGATGGTGTTCAGAAGTGAACAATTATGGTAGCTTGACATAAAGCATTGTTATAGTCAAGGGATGGGAATCCCAGTGAACAATGAAGCTGAAAGGTTCTTACAATGATAATAAAGTAAGTGAGAGGCTGTCACATATCAGAAGAGGTTTAATTATTGAGCAGTTGCTTAATGAAGTACATTTTAGCTAAATATAAATTATTTAATTCCAACAACGTGAAGCTAGAAATTATTGCTTTATTAGTAATAGTTTTCTTTGTTCCTTGAAGGACATACTTCATTGATCCTGTGGTGGGAAATGTGGTCGACTGAAACTTGAATGGACCTGTGCTATAACAGCCTTAGCATTCCTTAAGCTTTGGGATACATGGTAATAGGAAAAGGAATGGATATAAAGAAGACAGATTTACAAATTATACTAATTACCTTCGCTTGTCAGCTAGACAGCTTATAGTGGTTGGAGGAAGTTCTAGTCGATGAATGATCCAGTACAGACAGGTCTATGGCCGTTTCTATGAGAGATTGTCTTAATTGGTGATAGATGTTGGAAAGTCTAGTCTGCTGTGGGTGGTGCCATCAGTAGGCAGTTCATCCTGGACTGTATAAGAATGCTCATAAAACATGATCCTAGTGCAAGCACTTGGGGATTTAACTGTGTGTTTGTTTACTTTTGTTTTTTTGTTTGTTTGTTTGTTTTTGTGATTGTGTGTGTGTGTGTGTGTGTGTGTGAGAGAGAGAGAGAGAGAGAGAGAGAGAGAGAGAGAGAGAGAGAGAGAGAGAGAGAGAGTATAAATGTTTAGAAGTTGAACTGGAAAAGACATTGCATACTCAGATCTCATTGGGTTGCTCTATAGGAGCTTGTTCCAGAAAAATGCAGCCTTGGAGGCCTGGCTTAATAAGTTTTAAAGTATTTTATTGCAGCAACAGAGAGCAAACTAAGATAGAAATTCTGGATGATAGATGAAATGGGCATTGTGGCACCTGGAGAGTTGTCTCGGCAGTTAAGATCACTGCCTGCCCTTCTATAAGACCAAGGTTCAATTCCCAACATCCACATTAGCAGCTCACAACTATCTAGTTCCAGGAGATTTGACACCCTCGCAAGCAGGCAAAATATCAATTCACACAAAATAAGAAAAGTGGGTATTGAAATTTTTCTTTAAATCTTTCTTTAAATCTTGGGAATTATGGAACACACATTTGGCTTCTTTTAATTGCTCTGGCCAAACTTTTGTTTGGACCCTGATTGTTATCAGCATCTGGAGGCCTGTTTCCTTGCATGTATCCTTCTTTTGTAGTTCAAAAAAAAAAAAAAAAAAAAAAAAAAAAAAAAACACCAGTGCAATAATTTATGGCAAGAAGCTTATGTGCCCATTGCCAAACCTTTCCAATCAACTCAGATTTATAAAACAGAAGCCACTGACTTGGCCCTTGACTTGTGATATAGTTTGTGTATAGAAGGAGAGAAAGACACTTCATGAATCCAAAGAAGTATGTTATGATAAAAATAAAAGAAAAAATTAGAAGGAACTACTGTATGAAGAAGGAATTGTTTTCTATATAGATACTGTTCAGGAAGCACCACCATTCCTTCATAGTAAAGCATTGTTCATAATTCTAGAGCATCCAGCCTTTAAATTGTCCTGGACTGTGATGACATAAAATAATTGAACCAAAGAAGTTAGACTATTTGTAAGAAATTGTCAAACTCCTGTTTGGTTATAGATTCTCAGTTATTTACTGGGTTAAATCCAAATATGCACAAAATTTCTGAAACAAATATTAAATGTAATGTATATACATATATGTACAATGTACATATATATGTTTGTGTATGTGTTTGAAGATATTGTTGCTAGCATGACCCAGATTAAAGCTACTTAACCTCAATCACCCTCAGTTTACTTTTATTGTGTATCAGAATGGAAGCACTGCCCCTGCCAACAATTTTGGCATGATTCTTCTACCTCGTGGTTAGTTGAGAGTACTGTCACAATCCTTAAAAAATTGGTATGACTGAGCATAACCAAGTTTGCAGGAGGGCTTGGGTCTCAGTTTTTTTTTTTTTTTTTACATGAATGCATAAGGTATGTGGTCACAGTGAAGAGTGGCACAACTTGGTCATATTGTTAAAAGAATAAAATTAAACATCAATGTCAATGAGCCTGTAAATCCAAGCAGCCAATTTCAAAAGGGAACATGGATTTTTCATGGGGTGGTTTGTCTTAGCAGAAGCATCATTTGCAGTGAGGGCCTGTATTGCTCCCTGCCGGGAGAGTGAAAGAGAGCCAGACAGAGATAAGTGTTCTCAGTGCAGAGTCATGCCCCAGATGTCAGTCCTGTCGTAGTCATGGCATCAAAGATGACCAGCAAGCATCTCTCGTTTCCCAAAGGGGCCATCAAAGGTCCCAGCTCCCAGTCTTACTGTATTCTGCTACCCAAGTGGATCTGAGTCCAAGAGACAATCCTTTCCTCTCATTGATGGGTGGCCATGAGTACTTCCCAAGCATTTCCTAAGGTTATTTCTTTTATGTTTGGTAAAGCTAGGTTCTTCAAGATGTACTCAATCTATTGGGCTTGATTAATCCCATAATGCTGATTAACACTTTTTAAAAAACCTGTTTGAGATGTGAGTGGCTCAGAGCATCAGGGGATTTCATTGTATCATTCAGAGCCATTGCTATAAATATTCAAAGAAATGTTTCTAGGTGAGATTAAACTTCTGTTAAGTATTCAATATGACAGAGAATAAAAATTAACCTTTTGTGTAAATGATTAATCTTTTATATATGATAAAACTTTAATATAAAGTGTAAAATTAGTATCAGAGGCATTTACATTTGGCAGAAGGATATGCTGAATTGGTGTGCTTAAATAACTATATGGACTCTAATCTTATATTTAGGAGAGCAAAAGATTAAACAAGTGAAGAATCTTACTACTTAAGGTGACACAGAGGAAATAAAATAACTAACAAGAATCTTTATCCAACTAGAAAGGATTCTTGTGTATCTAATAGTAATTAAAAGAAAAATATAATTCATATGGTATAATTATACTTAATTTTCTTCTACAGTTCTGTATCATAACATTTTGGATTTTAGAAACCACGTAAGCAGGGAGGTAGTGGCACACACCTTTAATCCCAGCGTTGTCAGGCGGGGCAGGTAGATCTCTGTGAGTTCAAGACCAGCTTGGTCTACAAGAACTAGTTCCAGGGCAGGCTCCAAAGCTACACAGAGAAACCATGTTTCTAAACACACACACACACACACACACACACACACACACACACACACACACACAGAGAGAGAAGTCACATGTTAGTTTATTTTGGGGACATTAACTAAATCAACTAGAAACCATGTTTCTAAACATACACAAAGAAGTCACATGCTTGTTTATTTTGGGGAATTAACTAAATTAACTAATCCTAAGATTTTGAACTTGGTATAGAGATTTGTAACATAATTTTTGACAGTTTTTTTTCTTATGATTGATTCCTTCTTTCAGAAAGAGCAAGACAGATGGTGAAAAAAGTCTCCATTTTCTTAATGCATGTTTCCCAGTAGATAAAGCAAGAAAAACATCATACTAGGGAGAAAATACAACTAATATTATTTATTTATAGTGCATTACATAGCAGTGAATGACTCAAAAATGAGTTTTATTAGAGAAGTACTCATTATAGAGTGGACAGGAAAGATCCATGGATATGTCTGGGGAAGACTGGAGACTACTGAGTAGCTGGTTACATAGAAGAAAAAAAACCAAGAAGCCAACCTAGACTAGTTTGGGGAGTGACAAGTTATCATCTGTCAAATATTGATATATTGATGATAGGCAAGTGTGAGTTGAGATATGCCCCTGATGACTCACAGAAAACATTTTTTCCCGCTTTTTAAATTTTTTTTATTTCATTTTATATTCCAACTACAGTTCCCCCCCACACACACCTTGCCTCCTCCCACCTAGGCTATGTCCCAAGAATCCAAAGGAGGATCCCAGGTAAGACTCCTAGCAATAGTAGAGAGGATGCCCGGACTAGCCTAGACCTGTAATCAGATTGATTACCCAAATTATCACCTTAAAAGACGTTTTACAGTCTTGTCTCCAAGTAATTCAAAATGGGGGGGAGGGTTCTTAAGAAAGAGGCTAGTTGCAGATGTAATTAATTTCAAGGAGGTAATGCTGAAGTGAGTTGGGTCCCTAATCTAACATGACTGGCATTTTAAGATAGATAACCATAGAGCCACATAAGCAGACTGTCCTGGCATAAGGAAAGCAGAAGTTCGGGTTTTGCATTTTCAAGGCAAAGTATGTTATGCTAGAGGTTGATGGAAGGGTTCAGAAGCTACGAAAGGCAAACATGAGACAATGTGATCATATATTTGTCCTTCCAGTTTGTGATTCTCTTAGCAATCCTAAGAAAGGGATCTAGTAGCACACTGTATCTACTGAGTGATGGACATGGATGACAGGCAAAATGCTATGTTTTTTAAAACTAGATTTTTGAAGCTGTGTGAGTTTTTCTCACACAATTTCTCACACAAATTAATTCCTGTGTTGATGAAAATCTCCTAAATGTTGATTCAACTGCTTAACATTTCACTTAGAAATACTAAGACGTGTGGAGCAGTTGAATCTTGTCCTGTCCTTTCCTGTTTGCATATCTGAGAACATTTGCCTTTATGACTCTCAGTGATTTTATGTTAATCTCTGTGGTGATAAAGGTTGCATCAATATATACCCTTCAGTAATAAAAGTTAACTCCCCCCCACCCAGCAATGATCATCAGCATGTAATGGGGATTTTATTCTGGTGAACTTAATGAAACTCTGAGTATCATAGGTATTACTATCCATGCAGACTCAGTTCTCTATTATGAAATTATTTATAGCTGATATAAATGTCTTAAGAGGATTAAAAATTAATGACATTAAACTCTTAAACTGGTAGAACTGAAAATAGTATGTTCTAACAAGACTACCCCTATTATTCATACATAAATAATAATTTATTATTTTGAGTGTATATGAAGTGAAACACCATGAAAACTATTTACCAAATTCTTAGAAAAATAACATAAGAATTCATGAATCTTCAAAAAATAAAAAATATTGGTTGTACAAAACCTTGGAGAAATGTATAAAAGATAAAGAAATTCCTGACTCTAAGAACCTTTTTTTTTTTTACTTATTTAGTGTGTGTGTGTGTGTGTGTGTGTGTGTGTGTGTGTGTGTGTGTGCGCGCGCGTGCATGCATGTATGTATAAGTAGGAGGTAAACTTGCAGAAAGTTTGTTTATTTGTTTTTCTTTTCTCACCGCTGTATAGGTCTCAGGTATTGAACTAAGGTTGACAGTGTTGGTGGCTGGTGTCTTTACACACTGAGTTATCACTGTGTCCTGAGGCTTATATCTTAATGGACAATAGGGAGTAAAGTAATACATGACTACACTAGAGTGATAAATGCTTTATAGAAAGAACAGGTTGGAGTTAGGCTTCAGTTTTGATGGTTCAAGATAAATACTAATGTTTCATTAAGAAGTTGAAAGGATTCAAAGTATCTTGTCTATAGTTATTTGATATCAACACTTTCTGGAAAGAAAGAACAGTAAGTACATATACATTGAAATAGAAAGAGTAGCCAGCATTATTGACATAGGAGAAACAAAGGGGAGCAAAAGGAATGCTTGGGTCAAACAGAACAAGAAACACCAATTAGAGCTCTGTAGACCATTGTTAGGATGAACTTTAACTCTGTTTGAAATGGACAGACATTAAGTTGGAGTGACCTTGTTTGTGCTTATTAGGAGTAAAATTCTATGGTACATATGACTCCAAGATGAGGCCACACTTAAGACCTCTACAAAAATCAGGTGAGACACTTAATATTTCATTTTGGAACATGAGCACAGAGGAGAGAGAGGCAAAGCATGCTGATATATTTTGAAGCACAATGTCAAGCACTGTTGGGTTATTGGTAAGGGCATTACAGTAAGAGAGAAGATTGGCATCAAAGATTTTTTTTGTGTATTTTTTGGCTTCAATTTTTTATGTACTATATTTTGATTATATGTTTCACCCCCATTCCTACTAGATATTTGCCACATCCTTACCTATCCTTACCCACCTAACTTCACATTCTTTTTATCTCTCTTACAAAAACAAACAGCAGTATCAAAACAAACAAACAAACAAAAAAGCAAGGGAAACAAGCATTTGAATATATATATATATATATATATATATATATATATATATATCTGGACAAAGACAAAAGCATACAAAAACAATAGATTCTACTTTATTTTGGCTAGCTATTCTGGGCAATGGATCCTGCCCTGGAGTTTTTTTTATATACCCAGTGACACTCCATTGGAGGAAACATATTTTTTCCACTCCTAGTCAGGATAAATTGCAAATATCTTCTGGGTTAGTAGAGGTACTTCATGCCTATGTACTCTTCTGTGTCCTCTGCTGTGATGTCGAATGGATTGAGCTTGTGCAGGTTTTAGATGTGTTGTCATAGTCTCTAAGTTGCCACAGACTTCAAGGTGTTGACCTCAGCATTTGGAACCCAGAACATTCAACTAAATGAAGCAGGAGGATAGAAAGACAAACCCATTTGCTAAAGAGAATCATGAATTTAAGTTTTCTTTGGGATTCAAATCTGTGCACACCTGGGGTGCCCAGTATAAATAAAACATTTGAAATTTATGTTTCAAGTTGTTTGTGGTTAATACCTGAGAGAAGTGTCTGGCAGCAATCTAATATTAAGTTTCTAACACTGCAATTGAATACCTCAGATAACTAGCTTATAAAATTGAAAGGTTTGTTCTGGATTATATTCTAGAGGTTCCAGTCTATGATTAGCTTCATTGTTCCAGGACTGAGACAACGTATCCTTCCCATCTTGGTGGGTATGTGTGTTGGAGAAAAACCACTTACTTTACCAGCCAAGGGACAGACAGGTCAGGGAACTCATTAGAACTCCACCATCATCTTGGCAGGATATAAGTTACTTTGTTGTTATTGATGCTCTGATGAAATATCATACCAAATTACAATTAATCGAACCCAGAGTTTGTTTTCACTTATGATCCAAAATTATTAGAGTCTGAAATGTTGTGGAAGGAACTGCAGTAGGTAACAGAGGCAGGAAGCTGCCTGATCACAATTTTATCCACACAGAGAAAACAGAGGTACAGAAAGTGGGGCAAGGTTACACATGCTCGAATTCTGCCCTTAGTAACATACTCCTCCAGCAAGGCTGCACTTCCTGAACGTTCCATAATCTCCCCTGAAAGCAGCAACAGCAGAATAGCCAGTGTGCAATAATGTGAGCCTGTGGCTGACTTTTCTCATTGAAATGAGCACTGAGGGGACAAGGACACAATCCTGATGATCTAAGCACTTCCCACAAGGACATTCTTAAATGATCCCAGGGACTCTCAATCCATTTGGAACTCATCCTTAGCATGTGGGTCTTGTCTTCAGGGATACTTGAGGTCTAATATAATAGAGGATAAAGAAGAAGCCAGAGACACATGCAAGTAGAAAGAACCTGGTTTTGAACCCAGTGCTAAGGGGATGACTACATTTTGTTGTCAGTGTGGCTATATTTTATTATTGTGATTTTATTGCCCTAGAGCCACAGTCCACTTATATAAAAATATATAAGTGACATATAAGTCACTCAAAAATTTGACATCAAGTAGAATTCCAGACTACAAGGAGAAAAGAAATGAGCACATACTTGGTCCTTGTTTGGGATTGCTTTTATTTGGTTGAGTTTTTCAGGGGTTCTTGCTTTCTAACCCAGGGTACTGGGACCAAATGCCCAACAAACAACAGCTGAAAGGAGGAAGATTTGAATTGGGTTCATAGTTTGAGAGTTGTTGTACATCATGGCAGGGAGGGCATGGTGACAATACTGGTTCTCAGCGGGTCTTCTTTACCTTTGGGAAGGTGACATTCATGTATACTGAAACTCTAAGTACCCCGGTTAATCCTCTCTGTGATTACCTTCACATGTACACCCAAAGCTAGGTCTCACTAATACCCTGGATATTTCCTAATCCAATCAAACTGACAGTAAAGATTAAAAAACACTACTATCTAATCTATGATTTATGTGTTCTACTCAGCAGAATTTGCTTTATCGAGCTCACATAGGTTTTAAGTTACAGCTAAATCTATACAATTATGTCTGGCATTTTATACTATCTTAAGTATCAGTCTCTAAGCATTCTACCTTAATTTCAAACAAAGAGAAAATTAGAGTTTGAACTATTGCATAAGCAACTCCAAACAGAATAATAAAATCCCATAACCTTGTTCTCCTCTCACAGTGATGGAAACTGTTTAAAGTTTGTCACTAAGAGCTGTGAATTTCTCAGCTACCTTTACATTTTTGGCTACAGGTTTGCGAAATGTTATAAGTTAGACTATCCCAAATGGTAGTTGTATCAAAGAATTGTCAATTAATAGTGCATTAAATAGTATTTGGGTGGTTGCAAAGAAAAATCAAACTATACATTCACGATACATAATTGGAAAGAAAAGGAACAAAATTATCTCTGAGTTCTTAGAGTCTGTGATCACTCACCAGCTATGTGAATGTATTTGGCTTTCTCATTCCTGTGGGGAAAAGTGCTTAACAAAAACAACATATGTAAGAAAGAGTTTATTCCAATTCATGACATGAGGAAGTGAAGTCCATCAAAGATTTCAACAAAATAATTTGTGGAGGATAGAAACATTCTGATTAAACCTCCTGATTGCTATACATTTTAACTGTCCTTGTTTACACATTTCACAAGTCACAGTTTTCTGCCAAGGACCAGTGAGAAAAATATCATGGAAGCCAAGATCCTAGCTACTAAGTTTGTAAACCATTTTCTCTATCAGATATCTTTTTGTATCATTCCCTTTTGCATGCCCTGTGCCGTTCCATCATTAAATTCATCCTGTGTAGCTACATATATTGCCTTGCATTAAGAGTTTTTGGAGCATTGTATAGCTGCCTGAAATTGAAACTTATATGTATTTCTTCATTGTTTCCTTAATATATTTGTCTTTCTAACTATAATACAAATTCCATAAAGGGTGAAACACTTTGTTTTTCAGTGAAACAGCCCCGGTTTTTAGAAGAATATAGAGTTTGCTATAAGTAGGTAATAAAGATTTTTTGGTTATTATGTGTATAGTTAAGTGTGAGAGACAATAATGAGTGAAAGAGTCTAGCTGCCTTTCCTTTGTCACATCTGTTCACTCCCAATATTTTATTCATACCTGTGTTAACATTCAGATACTGAACTATGCCTGATTCACTGACTTTACCTAAAATGAACATCTAACATAAGTTTTTACTTAAGGGGAATTCTCCTCTGGAAGTTCAGGAAGATGATTTTTCCCTCAAAAATAAGATTAAAATTTTAAGTGACATGATTTTGCCTACCATATATCTTAAATTTCTATTTAATGTTCTAAATTTCCTATGCAGACAAAATATTTCACAGAGACAAAATTTTAGAGTTGTGATAGCATCTTGGAAGTTATCTAAGGTCTGATTTTACAAATGAAGGAATAAAGGATAGAGGTGAGTAAGTGAAGGGGAGAGAATAATAAGAGGGGAAGAGTGAGCAGGGAAAGGGTGAGAAAGAAACTGCTGTGCTGTTGTGCACCATTAAGATGCAAGGCCATTATCTCTGTCTTCCAATGTCTACAAGTCATAAAAATAAAAGGGCAGCCTTTCTATTCTTCATGTTGTATTGTTTGCAACCCCCATACTGAATATATAAATTATATATATATGTGTGTGTGTGTGTGTGTGTGTGTGTGTGTATGTATGTGTGTGTATGTATATATATGTTCATTGACTTACATTCTCTTCAGTGGGTTCCATTCTGCCCACATACTTGCTGGCACTTGTTTGTTTTCTGGATTGTGATCATTGTGTCATTTTGACTGTGTGAGGTGGAATCTCAGTATAACTTTGATTTGCATTTCCCTGATGACTAAAGGTGTTGAGCTCATTTTTTATGTATTTATGCATTTGCAGTTCTTGTGAAAAATGTCAGGTCAGTTCATTTGCTCACTTATTGATTTGATTTTATGTTTTATAGATAAGGTTCTGAGTTCTTTATATATAATGGTTATTAATATCTGTTAAATGAATAGATGACAATGATTGTTTCTGCTGTTTCTCTCATAGCTGCATCCTTTGGTGACATTTTAAATTGTGGCATTCTGTTTGAGACAGTCAGACAAACAATACCCAAGACCTACCCCATTAAAGAGCTAGAAAAAGGACACAGCAAAGCTCATAACTCAAAATCTAATGCCCAGAACTTTTGGAAATAATAGTCTTTTCAATAAAGCTGACATCAGTATCAAGGCTAAAATTACCAAATAGAATGGCTCAGACTCCCCTTGGCTTTAGATCCAGGAAGAGACCATTACATCCCTACATGTGGTCCCTTCATGCTGTTCTCTTAAGGGTAAGAAAAAGCTAACATCTTCTTAAAGTTGGCAATGTGCTAGAGCCACCAACCTCAACTGAAGGAATAGCATCAACACCCCCCAGCTCTTTCTATAAGCCCTCAAGATAGTGAAAAATTGCAAAAGAATTTTAAATGATCTATTAATATATCCAAATTGCTATTTTATTTTCTTCAAGAAACAGCTTTTACATTGTTTAAAGTTTAATTCCTTGCCCCTGAAATGTGTTCATTTGTAAGCTGGAAGGATTTTCTTCTCTCTCTCTTTCTCTTCCTACCCCCATCTCAATTCAGGGCCCCCAAAGCAATCATCTGCCTGGTCTAGCAGTCATGGTATCACATTTCTATCTGTTATGTCCAAATATTGTAATGCAGATCCAAATGTTTTACTTGTCTGCCAGCATTCTTACTCTGAAGGAAAAATGAAAGCATGACTGTTTACTGTGGGCTGATAAAAGGCACTCAGAAGGCTGACCTTCAGTGTCAGGATGGTACCTGAGATGTGTGTATAAGTGATGATCTATCTTCTCAACACTAAGATTTCAGCTCTGACCCCAAAGCCCCTCCCTAGGCCTTTACTCTACATCACAGTAGCCAGGGCATGAGCAGCCATGTTGCTGATGAAATCTGCCTCCAGGCAGCTTCTGTGTGTTTCTTTTGGTCCTGTTCCATAATGAGACATATTAACTCTAACCCCCTTTTTAGTATTAAGACTTCTCCAACTGTTTATGTACCAAAGCAGTATATAGGCAGAATACCTTGAGGAGTAGCACTGGTAGCAAAGACATTTATTCAGGAATGTCCGTACTGCCTTCCATATGGTTGTATACATTTAAGCTGGCACAGTGGGCACATATGAAATGCTGATTCCCCACATATATTCCATCTGGTGTTCACCATCCTAGCCTGCATGAAGTGACTTCTATTGTAGTCTCTATGTTATTGGCAGTTTTATGATGATGAGATGATTAGCATGATGTCAAACAAGTTCTTTGTATGTGTGGTCCTTTTTATTATTTATTTTCTTATTTTACATATCTATCCCAGTACCCTCTCCCTCCCTCCATCCCATGTCCCATGACCCCCCTTCCCATGCCATCCCCTAAACACACACAGTACAGGGAGGGTGTTGCCTTTCAGGAGGGATCATCAAAATCTGTCAAGTCATTTGGAGTAGGGTCTAGGCCCTCCCCCCTTGTCTCTAGGCTAAGGGAATATCCCTTCATGGGGAATGTGCTCCCAAAGTCCTTTCGTGCACTAGGGATACGTCCTGGTTCCACGGTCAGAGGTCTCTTAGACTGCCCAGGGTGTGGTCATTATTCTTTTTCTAAAGTCTACTCATGTTCTTTACCATGTTTAAATAAGGCTATCATTGGTCTGTTGAGTTCTCCGTGTGCATTGGCTGTTATCTTCTTAACGGACATGTGGTTTGCAAGAATCTTCTCCATTCCATAGCATGTAGCTTCACATGGTTTATTATTTCCTTGACTGTTCTTGTTCATTTGGTGGCGTTTTTATTTTTGTTTCCAGTGTTTGGGGATCACAGTTAGTCATTATTACACTAGCTTTATTGGCTGAAGTTCTTCCTTTTTAGCTCACTTGCAGTTGTGCTTTGTATGTGGTGCAATGCAAAGTTGAATTCTCTTCTTCTGCATATTTACCTGTATTTTTCTCAGCAACATTTAAAAATGAAAGTAAAAGAAATAAGCCATGATGTGTGGATTTATTTATGAGTTCCCGATTCTGCTACAATGTCTATATTTCTGTTATGTGTGCCAGGCTGATTAGTTATCACAGCTTTGAAATGTATTTTGAAATTGGAGAGTATAATGCTTCTAGGTTTGTACTTCTTTTTTTTAAGAATTATTTTGTTATTCTCGTGTTTTCTTAAACATATATGAATTTTATGCATTCTTGCTTGCTACTAGAAAAGTGACATTGGAATTTCAATGAGTCATGAGAAATTCACATCGTATCTTCCCATACATTTTTATAATACCTTATATTTAATTAAGATGGAGGCTGGAAGATAGCATCCAATCTCTTGGATCTAAATTTACAGATTGTACCAGTGTAGGTGCTGTGAAACAAACCTGAGCCTTCTAAAAGACCATTATCCATTTTACCCACAATATGTCTCTCCAGACCATATTTTTGTTTTATTTTATTTCTTACATGAATGCTTCACAAATTCAGTGTATAGTTACCATTTTGATAGAATTTACTCCTGTTTATTTTTAGTGCTTACTGTAGATTAGATATTGCTTTCTTTTTTAAATAATTTGTTCCTGATTTTAAATGAAGATTTCTTGTCTACAACTTTACTGAATTAATTTATTAGTTTTAGCATATTTTGGGGAGGTCAGAAGTCACCAGTTAGCTTCTTCAGGAATTTTATAATTTTATTAATCTGGGATATTGATCTATATTTCCACTTTTTGTAGTTCTCTTATATGTATTGATTATTAGTGTAAAGTTAGACCTGCAGAATGAACTCTTAATTTTTTTTAGAAAGAATTTGAGAGGAATATGCATTATTAGTTCTCATTTTACTGGTGTCTAGGATTCTAGACTTTTTTGATGATAGGCCTTTTGTTTCTAATTCAATTCCTCACCACTATTGATACATTCAGATGTTCTCCTTTTTATGATTATCAGATTGAGTTTAGTTTTAAAATTTACTCAATTTTCCTATATTGTCTAGTTCATCATTGTACAATCATTCTTAGTTGTCCAAATTTATCTTTCATGCTTCTGTAGCATCAGTAGTAGTCTGTTCTCTCTTTCATCTGTAATTTTATGTGAACTTTTCTCTTCTTAATCAAGCTAAAGGCATTTTGAATTTTTGTTTCTAATTATATTAAATAGTAGTATTAGTTTTATGATTCATGGGTTATTTGCATAAATCATCTTTCTGTATAGCTCAGCCTGAGCTTGAACCTGTGGAAATACTTCTGTTTCATGGAAGGAGGGCAGGGATTACAGTTATGAACCACATACTCATCTATATTTGCATTGTCTAATACTTTCTTAGTTTCTATTTTGAACTGCCTTATTATTCCTCTCATTTGCTAGCTTTAAGGATTAACATTTTTCTGTTTCTATGATGAAAACATAAATTTTAGATATTTCTCCTTTATTTTGTATCTGTTGCTTAATTTTTGTAACTGCATTTGCTACAGCTCATAATTAGTATATTTTATGTTTTATTCTTATTTGTCTTAAGGTGTTCTTAATTTATTATATTTTTTTATTGTTTGAGGCTATGCTGCTTGGTTTCTAGGCCTTTGTGAAATTTTTGAAGGTTTGGTTTGATCTAATGTGTAGTTTATAGCCCATTGTTTCCTTGTGGTGTACCCTCTGGGTATAGATTTTGCTGGGACTTGGGGTGGAAGACAAAGTATAGCACTTACTTTCTTCTCTGCTCCTGGGTTGTGGGGATAATTTTCTTCCAGGCTGAGGTACCTAAGGTTGGGGAGAGTGACATGGATGATATAAAACCTTTTCAGTGTGATACTACTCAATTCTCCTCTAAACTCATATGGCGTACTTTCTCATCTGGTTTCCCCTCATCTCTAGTGAAAGTTTGTTTGCTCACAGAGTATTGATGAAATTTACAAAAAAAAAAAAAATGACAAAATGAATGATAGAAGTCCTAGTGTGACACATTTGCAAGCCTTTTCTAGTCTTGTTATTTTCACTGTATTGCATTTGCTTTTGAATGCACAACTATTAGTGTTGTGTTCTTGCCTCCATTGCAACATTTACAGCACCTACAGTTGTTATTTAAATAGCCCCTTCCTTAATCGTGCCTTTCTCTTGGTAACCATTTGCCAAAGTCTTCTGGTGTTACATCTGCTTGGCTAGCCATTTCCCATCAATCTACTTTTGGGATGCTTTTCTATTGCATATGCTAATAGTCCTTCCCATTTCTGCTTTAGCATCTGCAGGGTAAGCTAACCCTAGGCATTTGATTTTAAAACTTACCTAAATGAAGATAGATCTAAATTCATGACCTCATTTGAAATCATCTTATCTTGAATTTCCTATCTGTATATGCCGTACTGTGTTACACGTGTAACCTGCAGTCAGTATACCTACTGGGAAACATGTATTCCTTATAATGATATTACTAGCTCTCAACTTTTCTCCTGGTTACTTCTCAGTAAATGGAATTTATATAACCATTTACTGGCTTCCTGAACTAATTGTCTGGGTGTTATTTTTGCCTTTCTCCAATCAGTTTTCTTGGATGTCCCTAGAATGACCCACAGTATATATACCTTAATCATCAGTGTTCTCCCTGAAAAATTTCCAGTGGCTTTCCATTACTGTTCACATAAATTATCACTTGTCTCAGATCTTTAGGCAGCATTCATACATTCATTTAAAAATATCAGAGCTGGAATTCACAAAACTATATTAGACAAATTCTTTTTATGTGTGGATATGTGAGTCTTGAAGTTCTGAGCTGGTTTGGAACTCCATGGCATTAATTATTACTTTTTGATGTCTGTATAATCTTGTCAAAAACCACATTCACCATGCCAAACCAGAATGGTTGCTTGCAGAGTGATTTTCCTGATGTTCTTTTGAAAAGCACCAGTCACTGTTGGAAGCTCAGAGGCTGCTACCCTGGACCTATTGAATCAGAAACCTTGGTGAACAGCCCAAGCTGAAATCCTCTATAAAAGTTCTCCTGGCTCTAACGAGGAGCCAGAGTTTAAACCCCACTGGGAAAGAACTGTTCAGCCCTATGAGAATTACCACTGGCACTGAGTAACAAAAGCCTGGAGGTAAAAGGGGGCAGAGAGGAATCACATCATGTGAGGATTCTTACAATCTTTATAGTGTTAGCTACCCCAAAGTTTCGCAGGGCCATTTCATCTTTAGGTGTGGTAATTGCAGGTGCAATTAGTTTTTCAAACCCCAGGCATACAGTCTGTCTGTGGTTCTTTAAGTTCATTATCATTAACAAAATAAAATCTCTATAACTTTCATTATTCTTCAGAATTATTCAGAATGTTAACTAAATGATGAAGGCTTCCAAAGTCTTTTTCCTTTGGTTATAACTATTTCATAAATCCAACCAGAATGTTCCCAAAGCACTTTAAAAAATCGTGAGTTGCAATTTTCTTTACTGTATTTGATCTTGTTTGTTTGTTTGCATGGGTCTCTCATTCTGGAAAAATACTTTAAAGCAGAAAGCATATAATAAATGTTTAAGGCACACTTTTTGGTTGAATGAAGAAGCAAATATTTGATGTAAATTTAACTTTCCTGGCTTATCGCACCCACACATTAATGTTTGTCTCAGTTTCTAACATACATCTATTATTTTACCAAACATGAGCTGAGTGTGTCTGCTGTGCTAGGTCTATGATAATCTCTTTATACTCGGTCACGTCTGTCCACTCTCCATAGAACCAGGAACTATTCATGGAGTAAGATACAGCCAAAACTTTTTATTTATTTATTTATTTATTTATTTATTTATCTATTTATTTATTTATTTTTGGCATGGGGATCCCTTGTCTTCAATTTTATAATTGAACAGGTACTACATGAATGAAAAGTTTCAGTCTTTTATGCAGAATTCTATGGAATATGGTAAAAGAAAAAACATTGGAGATTGTGATTTGGAAGGAAGTAAGGGACTTGGGTAATACAGTTCCTTCATATTTTAGGCCAGGAGATAGATTGACAGCAGGAGCTAAACCAAGGCGACACAGTAAGTAAGTGAGATATTCCCATCTAGAAGACATGCCTCTATAATTCCTGACATTCCATTAGACCTTCATGGTTTCTCATTCAGATTTCTTAGATCAAAATGGCATTAGATCTTACTGTTCTTCAAATGGCCTACTCACTAAGGAAGTGAGTTTAACCATCTTTTCGCTCATGTTGGGCTGGCCATCAAGCAACATAGCCATTAAGTGCTCTGGATGATGGCTGCATGACACTGACCTATTGAGTCTGTTTTTCAGATTCCCTTGAAGGTCAGAACAATGAGTATTGCCTGGAGAGATTTCCTGAGCTTTTTTTTTTTTCTTTTTATACTCTATTATGATGTGATTTGATTACTTAAATTGTTTTTATATTTCTAATATTTTATTTATTTATTTATTTATTTTATATAACCAAGTCTATTTAAATGAAAACAAACATTTATAGACAATATTTGGGAATTTGGGTGTCGTTCTTTCCAAACTACTTCCTGCTGGTAAGGGGCACTGTCATGGGGGATTCTAAGAAGATGCAGAAATCCTGGCTTTAGTCTGTAAGACTGCTTTGTCCGGCTGTTTTGAATGTAGGATCACCTGGTACTCTGTTTCAGGAGGTCTGGCTTGATCAAACCACATTAGTCTGTAAGGAATCCACAGCTTTTCATTTTCTGTGGAAACAAAAATAGAAATCCTCTTACCCAGTAACTTGTCCTTGAACTTAAATTTTGAACTTAATTTATTATTTTACATGTGGATCCCAGTTCTCTCTCCCTCCATCCCTCCATCCCTCCCTCCCTCCTTCTCTCCCTCCCTCCCTTTAACCCTCTCTGCCCTCTCACATGCTCCCTAACCACCCTCCCCTCCTATCCCCCCACCCCAATTCCATATGTAGGGGAGTGCCATCCAGTTGGGGTCATGTAGATCTGACAGGACATGTGAAGTAGGGACTAGGGCTTCTCTCCTGTCTCTAGATTAAGGCAGTTATCCCTCCATGGGGGATGTGTTCTCAAGGTCCTTTTGTGCACCAGGAATTCATCCTGGCTCCACTGTCTGAGGTCCCTTAGACTGCTCACTCCTTCTGGCTGAGACCCATATTCAGGGGGGTCTGAGTCAGTCCCCTGCTGGCTTCCCAGCTATCAGTCTGGTGGCCCATTAGCGCCTCCTTGTTCCAGGTAAGCTGTCTCTATGTGTTTCTGCCCCCTGGTCTTGTCCTCTCCATCTGCATCTGGGTTCTAGTTGGACTCAGTGTTTATGTATTGGTGTTTGCTTCTGTTTCCAATAGGTATTAGTTGAGGGCTCCATGGATAAGTTCAAAATCTTTTTTCTTATTAATATTTTATCATTATTATTGTTTTTCAGAGCATTCAAATCCTCATAAGTATATCTATTGTAGGGTTTGAAATGGCAGCATGATATTAATTCTTTCTCAGAACTTTTGGGAGTCTGTCATGGCTGTACTTATATTAACTGATATTAACAAGATTACTTTTCAGAGTTTCTGTTGCTTCTCTCAGAAATTCTTTCTGATTGCTTGTCTTTGACCTAGAAAAGAACTTATTCTGTGATGGCCTTATTTCTCTAAACAAGAGTCTACCACATGTTTCATGTTAGCGGGGATTCCAGTGTACAAGGAACAAAGCTCTTAGCTGTGCAGTGTGGTGCCTTAGTTCCAAATGCATAATCTGTAAGAAGAGAACCCTATCCAGTTCTTATTAACATGGTTTGGAATATGTGCTAATAAGACATCTGATTTTCACCCATATTATACCATAAAAGTTGGTGGTTTTAGCAGACTAGAAATCTGAATGTATGTGTTGTTTCTATATAGTTCTGTTGTTATTCACACGTTTCTGTTTTCCTTGTACACCCCTAAAATCCCAGGCAAAGATGAGAAATGTCAAGATTTCTATTGTTGTCAATGAAATAGTGGCTTTGTTGGAAACAGTACAAAGCATGTACAGTTAGAATTCACTCTTAAGTGACAATCACTTTTTGTGTTACTGTAGTAGTCTTAGTTTGTTGACTGTGGCTTGAAACACCTAAAGTTTTCTTTTTTATGTTAAAGGACAAATGCTGCAATCCTGCCATTGCAGAAGTAATGAAAAGTACACAGCAGTGTGCAGAACTTGCTGTTGTTGTTTTCCTTTTAACCTGTGTTCAGATAAGCTTACAGTTGAATGTGGACATTGAAAGAAGCACTCACTGTATGTACTTTGAAAATGGCAGGCATTTATGTTCATTACCCTGTTTGGAAATGTTTCAAGTAAGGGGAAGAGTTTAGCCTAGGTAAGCATGTGGGAGCTTGAATTACACTGGATAACACTGGTAGGTTAAGTGGATGCTAGCAAATTGGAATATGGAGACATGTTATTGCCAGATATCTTGGCAGCAATTTAGACCCTGAAACTTCGTGCACAACTGGTGTCTAGGGCGAATAATTCTCTACTGAAACCACTGATTTTCTGTGAATGTACTGCTTGAACAACCTACTCATAGATGCTGGGTGGAGACACTGTAAAATCTGATATTAGATATGTGTTTCTCTCTCTCTCTCTCTCTCTCTCTCTCTGTGTGTGTGTGTGTGTGTGTGTGTGTGTGTGTGTGTATGCATTTATGTATGTCTGTTTAGATAACAGACTCTTTACTACTGACTTTTCGAAAGGAAATGAAAATTTCAGTTGTGGAATATCTCAGGCTCTTGCAGTTTAAATTGTATATGTGACTGTTTGTTTAAATGACCCGGGTTAAAGAGTAATAGAAGAAAAATGACTTTCTTGACTGTTGTCATACCTTATCTGCAGAATCATGAGATTGGGATTTGAATTCTGAGTTGTCTTCTGCTCAAGGGTGTTATGAGTAGTTTTTTCCTTGCCAGTCTGGACCCTCTGCCTCACCAGCCCCAAATAACACACAGAGACTCTGTATTTGATATAATGCTGTAGGCCAGTTACTAGTTTCTTATCGACTAGCTTTGTATTAAATATTAACCTATTTATATTAATCTAAGTACTTCCACATGGTCTTATATTACCTGAGAGAGGGGCTGGTGTTCTTCTCTCTCTGTCCTCCATCTTGGGTCTCCTCCCTATTCCCTGCTCTCTCCTCCTAGTCTCTTAGTCCCACCTATCTTGCTTTCCTATTGGCCAACAGTGCTTTATTCATTAACCAATAAGAGAAACACATATACAGAATGACATCTCCCATCATCTCCTCTTTTCTGACTAAATAAAAAAAGGGGTTTTAACCTTAACAAAGTAAAATATGGGGGATTCGAAGAAGATTCAGATATCCTGGCTGTAGTCTGTAGGGCTGTTTTGTCCAGCTGTTTTGAATGTAGGATCACCTTGTCCTCTGTTTCAGGCAGTCTGGCGTGATCAGACCACATTACTCTGCAAGGAATCCACATCTTTTCATTTTCTATGGAAACAAAAATAGAAATCCTTTTCCCCAGTAACTTGTCCTTCAAATTAAATTT
Source organism: Phodopus roborovskii (assembly GCF_943737965.1). NCBI lineage: Eukaryota > Metazoa > Chordata > Mammalia > Rodentia > Cricetidae > Phodopus > Phodopus roborovskii. The sequence goes on from NW_026125133.1 coordinate 61,128, forward strand.
TGGAGTCAAAGCATTTTTTTTTAATTTAATTTATCCATGACAGCGCCCCTTACCAGCAGGAAGTAGTTTGGAAAGAACGACACCCAAATTCCCAAATATTGTGTATAAATGTTTGTTTTCATTTAATTGGACTTTGTTATATAAAATTAAATAAAAAATAATAATAATAAAAAATAAAAACAAAACAATAATAAAACAAAGTAAAATATATAATATAACATTTATCAAATAAGAATCACAATTAACAACATTTAGCAAGATTTAAAGAAAATATTTTATCATCTATTCTATCTTAGTGAGTCTGAAGTCCTATATGTAACTTATCTTTAATCCTAACTATGGAAAACTATAACCATAATTATTTGTCTTCAACTCCTCAAAGACCACAGAAAGATAATATATAAACTCTAGAAATGACAGAGACAACTCACTGCCTGGTCAGTCACCCAAAGTTCTTCTTCAGCCCAATGGCCAGAGTGTGTCTGGCAGACTCTTCAGCAAATCAGGAAACTTTAAACTGTCTACCTGTATTGGCAGTTTGTCAATCACTTTTCTCTGTGCCCTGCAGACTGTCTGGCAGACTCTTCCATGAAGTAGGAACTCTGTAGCAATGTCCATCATGTATAAGCAGTCACTTTTCAGTGGGTCCTACATGTCCAGTTTATACAGCATAAATCAAATAGTCCAGACAAGAGCAGTATCATGCCCAAATGGCTTGTCTTGCCACATTGAAAGCAAACTCCATAACAAGTTTCTTCAATGTCCATTTTCCTTTCTGACACAGGTGGTGTTGCCAGGAGCAGTTGTGCCTGTCAAGAAAAACCCTAAACCATTTTAAAGGCCATATTCTGTAGGTCTTTGAAAGGTTTGAAAAATGCCTATTCATTTCAAATACATCTGGAAAACCTAACTAACTTAACTCTAAGTTTTGATTATCACAGGTAACTATCTATAATCTGTACTAAATTATATATTATATTTCTAACTGAGCTATATAAACACAATACCCAAACAAGAGGATAAATATACTTAATCACATAATTGACCTTAAATTGTATCAATAAATGAAAATCCATTTTAAAACAAAGTATTTATATCTATACTATAATCCCCTCTTTAGCTTATAAAATTGGTTGTGGTCATTAACCATTTATAACCAAGCCCATTTAAATGAAAACATTTGTAAACAATATTTGAGAATTTGGGCATCGTTCTTTCCAAACTACTTCCTGCTGGTAGGGGGTGCTGACATCGGGGATCCTAAGAAGATGAGGAAATACTGGCTGTAGTCTACAAGACTGGCTTGTCCCAACTGTTTGGAACATTAGATCACCTGGGATGCTGTTTCTGGGCAGGGGGGTCCTGCTTGATCAAACCATGTTAGTCTGGAAGGAATCCACAGCTTTTCATTTTCTGTGGAAACAAAAATAGAAATCCTTTTCCCCAGTAACTTGTTCTTAGACTTAAAGTTTGAAGTCAAACTTTTTTAAAATATGTAAATTGGATTAATCCAGCAGCATTTGTTTTAACAGTTGTTGCTATTTCATCAGCAGTCAGATAATTTAAAGATAACAGAACAGCATATAGTATCCAAAGTTTCTCTATGCTTTCCATCTTTATGTGGCTTTTTTATTACTCTCTTTCTTCTACTTCTATATTTTCATATTTTGAGACAGAGTTTCTCTGTGTAACTTTTATCTGTCCTGGAATTAACTCTGTATACCAGGTAATTTGAAATCACAGAGATCTGCTTGCCTCTGCCTCCTGAGTGCTGGAATTTAAGGCCTGTGCCACCACACCCAGCTCCTCTTCTCTGTCTTTTTTAAATCCATTTTATTCTTTCTCTCTCCCAAGGCTACGTATATTTTGAAACATACCTGTAAACCTTTAGTGTTTTTTCTTAATGTGAATCTGTCTCTACTATAAATCTTTATCATTTTGTGGCCATGTGTCTTTTATCTGGTAAACAACAACATTGCTAATATGAAAGCCAACTATTCCTGGGCGTGGAGCCTGTGCTAAAGTGTGGTTGATATATCCAGTAAGAGACTCCATTGAAGGAAACTTTTCCCTTTGCCAGTGAGTACCAATTGCAAGTATCTTTGTGGTTAAGGGTGGAGCCTAGTGTCTACTTGCCCACCTAGTGCTGGGATCCCTTGTGAACTGAATCTATTCAGGTCCTGTGTGTATGGCCATAGTCTTTGTGAGTTCCTATGAGCACCAGTCTGTAAGATCCTTGCAGTTATCCACTTCTGGCTCTTATAATATTTCCACCTTTTCTTCCATATACATCGCTGAGCCTTGAGAGGGGATTTTGATAAAGATGCTCCACATAGAACTGAGTGCACCAAAGAATCTCACTCTCTTTTCAATGTATGGTTATGGGTTTCTGTTTAAATTCTAATCTGTTGCAAGAAATTTCTCTGATGAGGACTTTGTGAGACACTGACCTATGAGTATATCAATATGTCATTAGGAGTCATTTTATTGCTATGTACCTTTTGTAGAAGTATAGTGTAATTTTAACCCCTACATCTCGTGTTCTTGGCTAGTTTAACAGTGTCAGGCATGAATTCTATCTCAATGGAGTGGGCCTTAAATTCAACCGAAGAGTGGGTGGTTACTTCTATAGCATTTGTACCACAATTGTACCAGCATATCTTGCAGGTAGGTCATTGATATAGGTCACAGGGTTTGTAGCTTGGCGATAGCAATGATTATCTTTCTGCTTAAATAACATTCAGAGAATTTTCAAGCACCATCAAGGTTAGTCAATAGAGTTGAAGCTTCTAACTAGGCAACAGATTGCCTTCTCCTTTTTCAGTGACAAAAATTAAGCATTATTTTCAGCAAAAGAGACTTAACATTAGGATGTGTAGAGCAATAAATAATATTGAAAATTGCCTGTGATGTTTAGGGTTCCATGAGATCCCTTTGGCCAACAACTCAACAAGATGTAACTTATTCTTGGTACTAGAAGCTTTACTTGGTAGCATAAGATGTGTAATTGCTACATCACTTATATGGTAACTTCATTTATATTTCTTTTATATATGTATTTTAAGAAACTTATATTACCCCATATGACTCTTAAAATGGTCCTTAGTGTTAGTTGACTACCCCAATTCCCTCCTTTACCATTCTTTTCTGACCCCCCCTGATTTATACTTTTATTCTATTTTCCCCTTTATTTCTGTATAACACTATCTTCTATTTCCCATTGCGAGAGTCTTCCTTGGTTAGTCCATTACTAGGTACCTAAATTCTGTGGTTATTCAGATTGTAGCACACACATATCAAAAACTTAAAAGCTAGCATCTGGTTATAGTATAATTTTGTAGGTACAGTCGGTCTGGAGAAGTATACATGGTGGTTTCCAGAAGCTAGGTTTATCATAAAACCTATGTGACCACATGAAAATACTTCTAGAAATCACATCTAGACCAGGAACTGAAGTAAAAAGTAGAGTATGGGCTTTGGAAGAAGTGAGAGGTAGAGGTTAAAATTTACCCTGGCTAAGATCTGCAAGACCACCTGAGAGCTGCTGGACAGAAAGGACACACAGTGCCTTTAAGGCAAGGCTCTGTTGAGACAACTTGTTCATATCAAGGTGCCGGATGAAGGCAAGATGAACCTGGATTACATCCTAGGCCCAAAGACTGAGGATTTCTTGGAAAGATGTATACAGCCCCAGGTTTTTAAACTGGGTCTGGCCAAATTGACTCTCCATGCCCGTGTGCTTATTTGCAAGTGCCATATCATGGTACAAAGTGAGTGGTGAACACCTCATCCTTCATTGGCTAAGGTGTCCCACACCTGAAATCCCATAATTTGGGAGAGTGGCAGGAAGATCAGAAGTTCAAAAGTTATCCTCTGTTACATCATTAGTTCAAGGGCAGACTAGACCACTTGAAATCATGACTCAAAAGACAAAAGGAAAAATAACAAAAGAAAAAAAATTTCTTGGTTAACAAATAACCATGTTTAATGAAGATATACAATGAAAGTTAAAAAGTAATAATGAAAATTAGATATATGAAGTGAAAAATATCTTAGTAAAGTCATCTTTACTTTCATAAAGCTGAGTTTAAGGATAATGACTTATAAATAGAAAATTCACACTTCATATTGTTTCTTAGAAAAGTTAAAAATATAGTTAATTATAAGATTTACTGATCCTTCATTTTCCCCTCCCCCTCATCTTTTCTCCTCCTCTTTCTCCTCCCTCCCTTCCCCTTCTCCCCCCTCATGCTCCCAATTTGTTCAGGAGCTCTTGTCCCTTTCCCGTTCACCATGGGAACATGAATATCTCTCTTATAGTTCTCCTTGTTTCCTAGCTACTCTAGAGGTGTGGATTGTAGTCTGGTAATCCTTTTCTCTATGTCTAATATCTATATGTGAGTGAGTTCATACTATGGTTGTCTTTCTGTGACTAGGTTGCCTCACTTACAATGCTTTCTTCTAGTTCCATTTCTTTCGAATTTCAAGATTCCATTGTTTTTTGTTTGTTTGTTTGTTTTGCATTTTTGTTTTTTCCCCACTGAGAAGTACTCCATTGTGTAAACATACCACATTTTCTTTATCAATTCTTTGGTTGCGGGACATCTAGGTTGCTTACAGGTTCTGGCTATTACAAATAATGCTGCTATGAACATAGTTGAACAGTTGTTGTATGAATGTGCATCCTGTAATAGTAGAGAAACCTCGATAATGATTTCCAAAGTGGCTGTATGAGTTTCCATTCCCACCAACAATGGAGGAACATTGTCCTTTCTCCACATCCTCTCTTGATGATCCTTCATTGTAGGTCTCATCCTCCCCCAGGGAGAGGATCTGGAATGGGATTTGGGGGTCAGTGGGGGGACATGGGAGAATAGAAAAGAAAGGGAACTGGGATTTATATGTAAAATAAATTATAAAATAAAATTAAAAAGATGAAAAGTACATTCTAACATGTATGATCTATTTCCATTAATGGGTTTTATTTAAGATGATAACTTAGACTTAAAATGATACCCAAATGTTAACCATTTTCATGATGTTTAAGGAAAACATAGACAAGAGTATCAAAATATCTTTCTCTCCATACACTATTATGTATACTGCTTTTCTTTATTGTTAAAATTCATTTTGTTTTGTATATTCCTAGAGAGACTTCCATTTTACCTTCTCACAGAATGAGGGCATGGGATAGACAGTAGGAGCTTCTGAAAAATGACTACTGTTATTTGGTCACATATTTTGAATAATAAAAAATGTTTCTTTTCAAAACTATACCAAACACTCACTGTGGCATATTTAACTGGATAAGCAGTTATAATGAATTGCTTTTGCAATGGTTTAAGTAATTTACTGAAACATTTGAGACTTCATTCTCCCCAAACAGTGATATCTAGTGTATATATATTCTAGTATTCAATTAATGTAGATATGGAAGTTACCCTTGGATCACTGACTCTATTAACACAACTGGAATTGAATTATTCACCAACATATAGTGGGGACACATGATCTCTTTGATGTGTAAATAGAAAAGAATTCACATTATTCACATACTATAGAGTCAATAATGGAACAAGAGTGGAATGACAGTAAGTTTGTGATTATTAGATTCTGGAAAATGAAGAGTTGAGAAAGGGGAAACAAACAAACTGTATGAAGAGAATAAGGAGTGTGGAAGAAAAATGAGAAAAGAATGATAGTTCAAAGTCCCAAACTCAATAAGTCAACAGTAGTTAACTCAATTTAACTCATGTGGGATCAAAGGACTCTTTTATTTATGATATGGAGACTAAAGACTTTAGATTAAGAAGAGAGGATATGGTGGCATGGGAATTGAGGACAGAGGAGTAGGAGCAGGAGTTGGATGAGAAAGATTGCAGGAACTGGCTTCACTCTACTTATTGGACTAGAAAGAGTAATTGGTTGTAAAAGCACTTTCTCAGAGGAGGAGGAGAAATATATCCTTTAAAAATTAATAGACTGAGGAGAGTGTGTTGGGAGAGAGATCAAGAATTACACTTGAGTAGCTAGTTACCATTTGAGATGGCCAGAAAGCACATTTAAAAGCAAGCCATTTGCGGGAAAGGTTTCTGGTTGTTAATAAGATAATTCAGCATGTGAGATGTTATGAACAAAGACAGTGATTTTGATGAGCTAAAAAGCTCTAGAATGGCATTTCCTGGATATAAGCTTTTTCTTGGAAGTGTGAGAAGTGTCCCAGCTGTGAGTCTTGTCTTGTCCTCCCCAGGTGGACGTAATAATGAGCAAGAAGTACGCACAGGGTGTGTTGTGCTCCTGGAACGAGCAAGCATTCTAATGGACAAACAGCATCATTAGCCTTCAAGTAACATAATCATAGTTGTTCATTAGTGATCATTAGCCAACTGGGAGAAAGGTATGACATGTGTTTGGTGCGATTTCCAAAGCATGACAGCTAAGATAGGAGCACTCTACAGTAGTCACAGCCTGGAGGTGATGCAGGACTTCACTCCAGCTGTGATAGAATGGACCGGATTTTTGTTTGGCATTATCCAGTTCTGGCTAATAAACATTCAGACCACGTTGTCCTCTTCCTCCCAGGGAGGAGTAATCATTAAAGTTACCTTCTCTGAGTCGAGAAAGTCCAACCTCTGGTCCCTGTAGGCCAGAGGTTTCTGGCCCAGAAACAACCTGTCCCTTGACACTGGGTACAACATACTACACAGAGCAGCCAGAGCGCTGTAGGTTTCTGTCTTCAGGAGACCAGCCTGACAATGTTTTGAAAGGCTTCAGGTATGCTGCATGCAAGCCAGCTTCCTGAAATCAAGTCATAAACTGGAGAAGGGGAAGCAAGATGCCCTCCAACTCCCATGGTGTTCATTCAAGGTCTTTGAAGCAAAGCCAGAAAGACTCTGCCTGACCTCCTACAACCATGTGGTACCAGGTGACTCTCCTTCATACATTGTGTCTCTGAAGATAGGGGAGTCTGTTTTCTTAATTTTTGATTCAAATGTTATGTTACTTGAAACAATAGTAACATAAAAATATAGGAAATATTTGTGTCACAGGTAAAAATGGAATAGCATATATTCTGACTTCCAGTTTATGTAACATCATTTTTATTTGGTTACTTACTATTTGTGAAATAATTTATGCAGTGTTTATTTTCCATTTATGACTATTATTAAACTAGGGTTTTGCAGAACTTTAGGTTTTCCTATTAATAGCATTTTGAAAAGGTTCACTTTATCATGGGAAGTGGAGAAACTGTCCTTCTGTATACTTGCTTTCTACCATCCAACTAAAAAACCTTTAAAGTCTGATTGAATTATAGCTTGTCAGGTTAGTGTGTTAGCCAATTAACACCAAGTTTTACTCCACCATTCAAATTTTGCATTATAAGGAACCCTTATATTTGGGGCATTTACCTCTAAAGCTTTTATCTAAAGAAAATTTTGATGACCAATCTTTTATTCTTTAAGTGTCAAAATCTTCCTTATTTTGTTTTGCTTTGTTTTGGGTTTTTGTTGAAACTGCTGAATTTAAGACTGGTCTGGACTGTACAGTGAGTCCATTTGTTAGGAAAACAAGGTAATTACATAAGTATAAACTGAAAAACAATCATTTTTAATTTTGACTTCAAATCTTCGAGTCCACAGGAGCTATAGGAGAATCAGTAAACTTCTTACAAAGTCATAAAACTAAAAGGAAGGATATGTGGCTTCAGTCATAAAACATGTATTGTAATTACATTTGTAAGAACCCTATTCCCAATCAAGTAACATGTGAGGTGCAGAAAAGTCACACATCATTATTTTATTCTGGAAATCATGATTCTCCCTATAGCAACAACAAATCAGAGATGAGCATCAAGAGATAATATCAGTCTTTACTATTTTGCTATGTATTATGTTTCCTATTCCTCTCCACCCTTCAGACACAATTCTTAGGGTGGAATCAATAATAAATCACAATCATTGTCATCATCCTTTTGTTCTACATACATATATTGTATAAATTGCATTAGTGTTTATATATAATGTGAAATAGTGTTGTTTTGTTCAATTATTGATATTGCCTGAACTATTAAAAGCAAACACACACACATATATATATATACATATACATTTTATAGTTTAACCTTGCGCTAGTGAATAGATAAGACATATTGGCTTCATCTAGTTATGGTAGGTTAATACAATAAGATTCTGATTGTTTCTTTTTCCTCATTCTAGAGCTTTTGAGAGGTATTGCCATCATCATGAAGCACTTCTAAGATTGTATGGCAAGTGTCTTATCACACCTTAAGAGATAGTCATGGCTCACAATATGGGCACAACTTATCAGTGGGCTGTCAAGATACAAGGTGCTGTTAAGATTAAACATCCAATTAATTGATTGTTTTTCATCCCATGTAACAAAACTACTGCACTTTTTAGGAGATTTATGTGAAGTGTTTATGATATGTACATGCACGGAATATGTGTGCAAAAGCCTATTTTGCAACTCTACATCTTACTCTTTGGAAGCAGAGTCTCTCACTCAATTAGGAGATAAATTGGTGGGAAAAAAGACTGATTCTCTTGTCTCTACCCTTCCCACTGACTGTGCTGTATTTAATTGCAGACAAATACATAGCTATGCTTAGCATTTTGCATGGGTTCCAGGAATCCAAATTCAATCAATTCCTCACTATTATGCAGAAAGAACTCATACATACTGAGACATGCCCCCTGGACATACCCCAGCTTTTTCATATGTCTTGAAATTCAGAAAACATTCAAGGAGTCTGTAAAGTCTTTGTGTCATCCCTACACTCATTACACACACACACACACACACACACACACACACACACACACACACACAGTTGTTTATTTATTTATTTATTTATTATATATAACCAAGTCCATTTAAATGAAAACAAACATTTATAGACAATATTTGGAAATTTGGGAGTCATTCTTTCCAAACTACTTCCTGCTGGTAAGCGGCGCTGTCATGGGGGAATTCTAAGAAGATGCAGAAATCCTGGCTTTAGTCTGTAAGACTGCTTTATCCAGCTGTTTTGAATGTAGAATCACCTGGTACTCTGTTTCAGGTGGTCTGGCTTGATCAAACCACATTAGTCTGGAAGGAATTCACAGCTTTTCATTTTCTGTGGAAACAAAAATAGAAATCATTTTCCCCAGTAACTTGTCCTTGAACTTAAATTCTGGAATCAAATCATTTTATTATTTAATTTATTATTTCACATGTCAATCCCAGTTCCCTCTCCCTCCCTCCCTCCTTCCCTCCCTCTCTTCCTCTCTTCTTCCCTCCCATCCTCCCTTTTACCCTCTCTGCCCTCTCACATGCTCCCCTAACCACCCTCCCTCCCATCCCCTCACCCCAATTCCATATGTAGAGGAATACCATCCAGTTGGGGTCATGTAGATCTGACAGGTCATGGGGAAGTAGGGACTAGGGCTTCTCTCCTGTCTCTAGGTTAAGGCAGTTATCCCTCCATGGGGGATGTGTTCTCAAGGTCCTTTTGTGCACCAGGGATTCATCCTGGCTCCACTGTCTGAGGTCCCTTAGACTGCTCAGTCCTTCTGGCTGAGACCCATATTCAGGGGGGCCTGAGTCAGTCCCATGCAGGCTTCCCAGCTATCAGTCTGGTGGCCCGTTAGCTCCTCCTTGTTCAGGTAAGCTGTCTCTATGTGTTTCTGCCCCCTGGTCTTGTCCTCTCCATCTGCATCTGGGTTCTAGTTGGACTCAGTGTTTATGTATGGGTGTTTGCTCCTGTTTCCAACAGGTATTAGATGAGGGCTCCATGGATAAGTTAGTTGTTGATCTCACTATCCAGGAAGGGTATTTATGGTAGCCTTTCCACAGATGCTCAAATTGTTATTTGGTGGCAGTCTTGTAGTTCTCTAGACCTTTCTTTGTGTTCAATTTTATCTTCAAACCAATATTGGCTCCCTCTTTATGTTTCTCTCTCTCTCTCTCTCTCTCTCTCTCTCTCTCTCTCTCTCTCTTCTGTCTTCTATTCCTAACTGGGCTCAATCTTTCCTAGTTGCATGTGTTTTTCTTTCCTCCCCCTCATTTTCTCCTACTTGTCTCTCCATTCGCTGTCCTCCTCCACTTCCCCTGTGCTCTGGGGGACTTGTCCCTTCTCGGTTCTGTGAGGGACTTTATATGAATCTCTAAGAATACACCTTGTATCCTAGTTCCTCTGGTGGTGTGAATTATAGGCTGGTGATCCTTTGCTCTAGGTCTAAAATCCATGTATGAGTGAGTACATACTATGCTCCTCTTTTTGTAACTGGGTTACCTCATTCAGGATGGGTTCTTTAAGTGCCATCACACAGAGTTGTTTTTATATACTACTCTCACTTACCTGGTTTTTCAGTCTGTCTTACATAATATGGGTATTTATTCTAGTGAATAAAATTACATCTAGTGAACTTTATGGCTTATATGCCCATTACCATTTTTCCCAAGGTGTAAATATGCCCCCCAAATGTTGCAAGGATAATTGTTTGAATGGCCTGCTAATTAAAAGATTCCAATCAACTGATCACTGACTGTCATTCTTCATAGAGACCTGATCTTTCCTGAAAGTAAGGAATACACCTTGTCCTGAATTTCTTCATTCATCATAATATGAGGTCTTGACTGGATCAGCATAACACACAAGTTTACACACTTATATTTCAATTAGCCATAGTATTTGACATCTATTTCCACACCTACATCTGAGTAGAATCAGTACAAAATATGTTGGCTCAGAATTAAGTTCACTGAAATACATAATCTTTATTGCATCCTCTTTTGTTATTAAAATCACTTTTCTCTGTATATGTCACAAGCAACAGTAACAATCATAAAGTTGTAAAATTTGACATCAATTTCAATGAAAATGAAGGCTAATGATTATATTTTTGACATTTGCTCTTTACATAGTAATCCTATTAATAAAATTTTACTGGCTCTGCTGGTTTTCATATTTATGCTTGACCTTAGCTGCCAACAAAACATGACATTGTTTGGGGAACAACATTTGATCTTGTCTTTAATTCATGGCTTAGATTCTTTCATCTCTCTGGTCATCAAATGGGTTTTATTTAGTACCATTTATTGTATTTAATTTACTTGGCAAATAGTACATACTTTTATCTTTAGAGTGGTGATTCTGAGGTGAATAATAACTTACTTTAGAGGGAGATGCTGAAGAACAGTGTAAATGATTTCACCACTGTAATTTACATCCACATCACTGTGGGGTGTATGCATTCATATGCAGTCAGATGCTCTTCTGGAATAAAAGAAGTGGGATGTGTTTGGTAGAATGAGACTCTTGAGCAGCATACATTTCATACCTCTATGTGAACTGTAGTTGAACCTATGCTTCCCATAGTTCTTTAAACACAATTGTCTTAGTCAATCTGTGTTCTGCTGCTGTGAAAAGACATCGGGACCATGGCAATTTTAATAAACAAAGAAAGCATTTAATTTTGGGGCTTTCTTACAATTTCAGAGGTTATTTCATTATCATCATGGCAGGGAACATCACTATGCAGGCAGACATGGTGCTGGAGAATTAGCTGAGAGTTGTATGTCCTAATCTGAAGGCAGAGAGAAACTGTCCCTGGCTTATGGTGTTGCTGCCTCAAAGCCTAACCCGTATTGACACATTTCCTCCTTAGGGACACACCTCTTAATTCTTCTGATCCTTTCAAATGGGGCCACTATCCAGTGAATAAACCAAATACATGAGCCTATGAGAATAATTCCTATTCAAACTGCAACATACCATTCTCTGTCCCCAAAGCTTATAGACATATAATACAAAAATGCATTCAGACCAACTTCAAAAGTCCCTGTAGTCTATCATATCCTGAACACCCTTTAAGAAGTTCAAAGTTCAAAGTCCCTTCTGAGACTAATGGTAGTAAAATCAAGATCAAAGCACAGATTATTTACTTCCAATATACAATAGCTCAGAACATATATTACTATTTCAAAAGGAAGGAGGGGGTTGCATAGTGAGGAAATTCTGGACCAAAGCAAGGCTGGAAACCAGCATGGCAAACTCTAAATTCTCTATCTTCATGTGTGTTGTCAAAGCACTCTTTAGATCTCCAACTCCTTTTAGCTTGACTGACTCCAACTTACTTTTCTCTCTTGGACCGGTTCTACACAAGGTCTGCAGCTTTCCTTGGCAGGTGTCACATGACTCTTGCATCTCCAACTTGGTGTCTCTAACACAATCTAGGTTTCACCTTCACAGGTTCACACAATGTTCTTTCAGGGTCTCAGCAGCTTCCCTTAGATGCAAAGAGCCATAAACAGTCCAGTCACCTTCTTTGCCAGAATATCATAAGAATGGCCTCTAAGCTATTTACTAATATTGTTATGCTTTAAAACTTCTTGAACTAGGCTCTCACTGTTCATATTACCCACTTCAAGGCCTTCCATGCTGCGGTTAGAATGGTCCAGCAAGCCCGATTCAAAACCTTCAACTACTTTTCTAGTCCAAAATCCCAAAATCTTTGATATTCCTCCAACAAACACCATGGTCAGGCCTGTCACAAAAATATCCCAGTCCTTGGTATCAACTTCTGTCTTAGTCATTGTTCTATTGCTGTGAAGAGACACTATGACCAAGGTAGCTCTTATAATAGAAAGCACATAATTGGGGCCTTGCTTACAGTTGCAGAGGTTAATTCATTAACATCATGTTGTGGAGCACAGTGGCACACAGGCAAAAATGGTGCAGGAGATGTAGTTTAGATTTCTTTATCCTGATCCATCATCAGAGAAAGACTGAGCTTCTCATGGGCTTTTGTTACCTAAAAGCCCACACCTCCTAATCTTGCTAATCCTTTCAAATATTGCCACGCACTTGCAACTAATATATGTGCCTATGAGGACCATTCTTATTCAAACCACCACAGAAATAATGTTATTACATGCATATATGTATATGTAGATGCATATATATCCCTAAATTTAATCCCCCAGTCTATATAATGTTACTTGTATGTATGTTTTCAGGGCTGTAATAACAAGTATTTTTAAAAAAGGAAATCATGAATTTGAAAGAGAACAAGGAAGGATTTGAGGATTAGAAGGAAGCAAGAGAAGGAAATACCATGTAATTATATTATAATCTCAAAAATGCAGTAATGTATGTAACAGATAACATTTTTGAGATACATTATGTGTCTATGTGTGTGTATGCTCATGTGTATAAGTTCTTATCTCATTGGTCTATTTTGTGAAAACACACACTGACACTTCATTTTGAGGCCTGTTTCAAAGCAACACTGTCATACGTTCACTTAGAATCATGAATACTTATATATATATATATATATATATATATATATATAATGACTCATTTGAGAGGTACAAGTAGTTTACATGCACATTTGAATATAGAATGGATAAATACAAATAGAAAGAAATATAAAACCAAATTATAAGTCCTCAATCAAGACAATATTACCATGCATCAATTGTCAACAAATGGATGTATACATACTTACATGCACACAAAGCACCATGCACAATATGCCTTTAGAACTCCAAACAAACAATTTAATTCATTATTAATATCACTTTTGGCCAATCAGACCTTTACATACTACATGAAATAGTGGGTAAATGATTATCTGGTTCATTGGTTATATTCATAATATAGTATCAACTGTACTTGTGAATCCTAATTTTAACAGAATAGCATGTGAGACAATTAAAACAATTTTCTATTTGGCAGCATGCCTCTCTGCCTAATCAGTACACATGACTTTTTCTGGAAGCATGTTTCAAGTGGCTGTGGACCCCAGGCTTACAGTATGTGCCACAAATAATAGAATATTTTTGACTATTATTAAGTTTCACACACATGTGCAAAGATTTTATTCTTTTCAAAATGAAAACAACTGTATTATTCCTAGATTGATGGCTAATTTATATTAATTTGAATAAATTTGATTATTTAAACTTTTAAAAACTTTTAAAAAGGAAGATAGAATTATTTTAATTCCCAATGTTCAGAGATAAACACTATTATTTTGTGAACACCATTTGTAGAGATTACTTTATCATACACAAACCCACTGTCTCAAAAACAGTCATATTTCTTGCTTTACTTACCAATCATGAATTCAGGTCAGTATGTATGTATGTATGTATGTATGTAGGTAGGTAGGTAGGTATAATTATTACACCAAATGCTTTAAAAAATAAATTCAAAAGCTATTTCACTATTAAAGAAAAAACACAGACAAGTTTCAGCCAGTACAAAAATACATATGAAGGTACATATGTATGAAATAATATGTTTCAATAATATGTTTCTCTATTTAGAGAAACATTAATTCCAGTCATTAATCTTTTCCATCTCTCTATTAGTTGACATTTAATATAATTTACATTGTGATTAGCTACCTAGAAATAATTTTATTTAAGTACAATCACAGTTTATATATATACTCTTTCTGTGTTTTCCTTTTTCTTGAAAATATATGCAAAGCAGACATAATTATGCATGCCTTCAGCACCAGCACTTAGCAGGTTTATATACCAGGATCATGAGTAAGACGCCAACCTGGACAACACAATGAGACCCTCTTAAAAAAAAAACAAAAGCAAAATTATATGCAGTGTTACTTTAAGAGCAGAGGTGACTTCTGTTGTTCTGCAGAAGAGCAGGGTAAAATAATTAACGATAATGTATTACATAGCTTAAAAGACTGGCATTTGGATGTATTCATCATAAATTATAAGTATTTCAGGTGGTGACAAAGCTATATATCTGTAGTTTCACTCTCTCTAGTGTAAACACAAACCAACTCATCTCACCGTGCCTCATAAATATATACAACAGATCAATGAAAACTTTTAAATTAATTTGAAGTTTAAATTGTTCATAGGAACAGAAAATTTTCTTCTGTATTTTTTTGGCATACATATTCAGTTAATTGCCAACAAATGTCTAGATTCAACTTCATTTTGACAAACAAACTTCCCTATGGCTGAAAGACAGGATAGGCTGTATACATCATTGCTCTTCTTTCCATGGTAAATTCCAACAGATGAGCTGAGTTGCCCCCTAAAAAGGTGGCCATTTATTTCCCACATTTTTCGTCATTCTTAGGCAATGATAATATAAAGATTCCTTAAATTATTGCTAATTTGATGATCAAAATATGTCATTTTCTTGTTTTCCTTGTATACATTGCTTAAAATTAGATTGAATTTCTTATCGTACATCAATAGGATGCATATTATATTGTCAAGTATTTAGTAAATATTTTGTTTTGTATATTGTCTTTTCCTTGTTGATTATTGTAATGTTTATATTTATGGATAATTTTTGATATATGTAAAATATTTTTATTCTTTTGTACTTTCCTGTATTAATTTTTTTCCTTTTATTTTTCTTTGTTTCTTCTTTTTTTATTTATATTCCCCCACTTCTCTCAAGCCTCATCTACCCCCATCCCATGCCCCATAACTATCACCACATTCAGAAGGCCTAGTTTGGTCCTGTGCACTATTTTTGAACCCTGACATTTACAATTTATTCAGAGTCTCTGCCACTCTAATTTTTTTATATGCATTGAGCTTCTTGCCCTGAAATAATCAATTTAGCCATTATTGATATTTTTCCAATGACTTGATAACAAATTTCTGCAGTTTAATAGATGACATGTTGTAATTTTCTTCAGCACTCATCTTTTGTTAATCTTCTTTATTTACTTTTCATATTTCTTCAATATACATAAGCATATATTTATTATATATATTTAATACATTAAATTAAAATTAGTCTAAGTTCAGTATATATATTTTAGCTTAATAGATGAATTTAATATAAGCTGAAATTTATTTTCTAGCATTGAGTCTTCCCACTCATAAATTTGAGTTTTCTCACATTCATTCAACTCTTAATTTCCACAGTTAAATTAAAAGCATATGAACATAAGCACACATATCCATAATATTTTTTGGTTTCTCAATAGATTTATATTACCATGACATTTACAGTACTGGTTGCCACGATAAAAGTGAATTTTTATTAAAACATTTGATTCCAGCAGTTATTAAAAAAATTCTCTCCATGTTCTTTAAATACAGGTCAAATTCAGTAATAATAGAGCACATATCTTTTTTTTTTTATTTATTTAATTTTATATAACAAAGTCCAATTAAATGAAAACAAACATTTATACACAATATTTGGGAATTTGGGCGTTGTTCTTTCCAAACTACTTCCTGCTGGTAAGGGGCGCTGTCATAGGGGATTTGAAGAAGATTCAGATATCCTAGCTGTAGTCTGTAGGGCTGTTTTGTCCAGCTGTTTGGAATGTAGGATCAGCTTGTACTCTGTTTCAGGCGGTCTGGCGTGATCAAACCACATTAGTCTGTAAGGAATCCACATCTTTTCATTTTCTGTGGAAACAAAAATAGAAATACTTTTCCCCAGTAACTTGTTCTTCAACTTAAATTTTGGAGTCAAAGCGTTTTTTTTTTTTAATTTATTATTTTACATGTCGATCCCAGTTCCCTCTCCCTCCTTCCCTCCCTCCCCTTCAGCCCTCCCTCCCTCCTTCCCTCCCTTTTACCCTCTCTGCCCTCTCCCATGCACTCTAAACACCCTCCCTCCCAACCCCCCACCACAATACCATATGTAGGGGAATGCCATCCAGTTGGGGTCATGTAGATCTGACAGGTCCTGTGAAGTAGGGACTAGGGCTTCTCTCCTGTCTCTAGGTTAAGGCAGTTATCCCTCCATGGGGGATATGTTTGCAAAGTCCTTTTGTGCACCAGGGATACATCCTGGCTCCACTGTCTGAGGTCTCTTAGACTGCTCAGACCTTCTGGCTGAGACCCATATTCAGGGGGGTCTGAGTCAGTCCCCTGTTGGCTTCCCAGCTATCAGTCTAGTGGCCCTTAGCTCCTCCTTGTTCAGGTAAGCTGTCTCTATGTACTTCTACCGCATGGTCTTGTCCTCTCCATCTGCTTCTGGGTTCTAGTTCGGCTCAGTGTTTATGTATGGGTGTTTGCTCCTGTTTTCAACAGGCATTAGTTGAGGACTCCATGGAGATGTTAGTTGTTGATCTCACTCTCCGGGAAGGGCATTTATGATAGCCTTTCCACGGAAGCTGAGATTGTTAGTTGGGAGCAGTCTTGTAGTTCCCTCGACCTTTCTTTGTGTTCAACTTTATCTTCAAACCAATATTGGCTCCCTCTTTTATGTTCTCTCTCTCTGTCTCTGTCTCTCTCTCTCTTTCCTATTTTCCATTCCTAACCAGGCTCAATCCTCCTGGTCGCACATGCCTTCCTCTCCTCCCTCTCATTTTCTCCTACTTCTCTCTCCATTAGCTGTCTTCCCCCACTTTACCTGAGGTCTGGGAGACTTGTCCCTTCCCAGTTCTGTGAGGGACTTTATATGAATCTCTTAGAATACAACTTGTATCCTAGTTCCTCTGGTGATGTGAATTATAGGCTGGTGATCATTTGATCTAGGTCTAAAATCCATGTATCAGTGAGTACATACTGTGTTTCTCTTTTTGTGACTGGGTTACCTCATTCAGGATGGTTTCTTCAAGTGCCATCCACTTGCCTGTGAATTTCAAGATACCATTATTTTTTTCTGCAGAGTAGTATTCCATTGTGTAGATGTGCCACATCTTCATTAACCATTCTTCAATTGAAGGGCATCTAGGTTGCTTCCAGGTTCTTACTATTACAAATAGTGCTGCTATGAACATAGTTGAACAGATGTCTTTGTTGCATTGATGTGAATCCTTTGGGTATATGTCTAAGAGGGGGATTGCCGGGTCCTGTGGTAAACTAATTCCCATTTTCCTGAGGAACCGCCATACTGATCTCCAAAGTGGCTGTATGAGTTTGCACTCCCACCAGCAGTGGAGGAGTGTTCCACTTTCTCCACATCCTCTCCAACATAAGTCATCACTGGTGTTTCTAATTTTAGCCATTCTGGCAGGGGTAAGATGGTATCTCAAAGTTGTTTTGATTTGCATTTCCCCGATAGCTAAGGATGTGGAGCATTTATAGAGCACATATCTTGAGCTTTACTATGTCGACACTTCACTTTTTGTAATTATAAATACGCATGTGGAGATAGGGGCCAATGTGAAGTGGAGTGCTTATTTTTTCAGGAGTAAAGAGGTATCAGATATTGTGGGGCTGGAGTCACAGGCAGCTGAGAGCTTTCCCAGCACATAGTTACAAGGACTGAACTTATGATATTCTACTATGTGCTCTTAACCACTCTCTCTCCAGCAACTATTGATGTTGTTAATGTTTGCTGTGACAGCGTGAGTCCTAAATAGCATTGTCTGGCCTTGAGTTCATATCCTTCTTCTCTGGTATACAGGTATATGCCTACATGTTTGCCTTAACCTTGACTGTTGACAATCATGCTCACTGTAAGTTTGTTCAGTTCAGTCTAGCTTTAGTAACTGAAGGCTTGACATTTCCCAAATGCTTTTCTAAAACCTGAACACTAGAATTGTGTTTTAATTTTCTGGCCTAATCATGGGGTAATCATAATTATGTTCAGTTCTCTAATATTTTATCCATAAATTTTTGTTCAAGTTAATATCAAAATGGCATGCATATCTGCTCCCCTGTGTAATTTCCATGTAATCTTGTTATCAATTACACATGACATAAAGAAAAATGGCTGAAATGAAAGGGGGAATAGAAATGAAACCAATCTCTTTTTCATTTTCTGATGAGTAATCAAAGATAGACAGGTAGGTAGTTACATTAGCAAATTGTTACAGAATTTTTTAATTCAGCATTCATACAATTTGGGAGACATCTTGAAAAACCACGTTCAAGAGAATTTGAAGTTCCTTTGCATGCTGGTTATTTTTATGTCAACTTGGCATTAGCTATAGTCATGTGAGAGACTGGGATCTTAATTGAGGAATGCCTCTGTAAGTAACAGTTAGTATAGGAGAAATCTGCCTATTGTGAATGGTTCACTGCTGGGTTCTTGGCTCTGTGTTCTACAAGAAAGAAGGCTGTGCAAGCCATAGGGAGCTAGCCAGGAAGCAGAACTCCTCCATGACCTAAGCATAAGCTGTTGCCTCCAGGTTCCTGACTTGCTTGAGTTCCTGTCCTGACTTCCTTAATGATGCGCAGTGATGTAGAAGTGTAAGCCAAATCAGTCTTTTTCTACACAAGTCTCTTCATAGTGCTTTGTCATAGCAACAGCGACCCTCACTAAGGTGCTTGGTGTCATCACTTGATCCTTTGCCTATTGTAGTGACTTAGGCTTTTTCACATCCACTCCAAATGAAAGCATATCTTATGGTTATCCCTGAGTCCACTTGGAGGAAGGAAAGAAATGACTCCACAAGTTTTCCTCTGTCCTCCACAGACATGCTTTGAGACATGTATGCCCCTACCCATGGACAAATTAAATCAATAAATAAGTAAATTATAAAAATAAAAGATTCATTCCACTGTTACTGATATCTTTTACTTCACTGACATTTCCCAGCCTGCTTCATAGTCATATGATTAACATTTATGACTTGGTAAAAGGATTACCTGAACCTTGCTAGTTATGATGATAGCAAAATTCTATAGGTTATATTATACAAAATTCAATCTATTTTTTTCCTCTTTAGTGCTATGGGCAGTACAGCAGTACTAATAGCAAAATTCTATAGGTTATATTATACAAAATTCAATCTATTTTTTTCCTCTTTAGTGCTATGGGCAGTACAGCAGTACTAATACAGCAGAGGAATTGAAGGGGTGACTTGTTTAAATGGAGATGTCTTGAGGACTATAATGGGAGATCCAGATGCCCTTCTGCATGCTCAAACTCAGCTAAAGGCCTTTGAGCTTAGGTTTCTTAGCAGCAAAGTGTGTACTCTAGTCTCAAAGGACACCGAAGTTCCTGTGTTGTGGATGGGGGTCACCATGCCTCCTTGCATTTGACACACTCACTAGCATTTGGTCACCAAATTGGGCCCTTTGAATAGTTATTTTACTTGATTAAAAATAAATACATTAATAGCTAAATTGGGAGCTGTTCATTTGCTCTCAGTTAGTTTTCAATTGCTTAAGATAGCAAAGTTTCGAAAAAGCTACTCCACAAGTCTTGTTCAATATGAAGGCCAGAGTAAAAGAAAGGTCTGTAGTGGTTCCTTGAATTCTAGCTATCTAAGTGTTATAGACCATTTCAAGGATGTTCAAAGGAAAATTTCATTGAATTATTCAAGTCATCTCTTCCTTCCAGGCCTCATTTACTGAGAAGATGACATTGACGACATAGTTGTAAGCCATACTGCTTCATGTGTCCTTTTATGTACTCTCTCACAGAAAAGCTGTCCATTTTTACATAACAACTGTTATGGAGTAGGGCAAGGCAAACAATGAGCAAATGTAAGACAGATCCTGTCCCTTAGAAAGCAGGGACACCTGTTACTCATCAGAAAAACACATTTTGTGGTGAGTTCAAGGTCATTGTAATCTACATAGCCAGATTCAGGCCAGCCAGAGAAACATAGTGAGACCTCATCTAAAACACACACACACACACACACACACACACACACACACACACACACACACAAAAAAACACAACCAACCAACCAAACAAACAAAAAACCTAAATCAAAACAAAACAAACAGGAAAACAAAACAAAACAACAATAGTAAAACCCAAGCAAAGAAAAAAAATGACACCCAATCACCTTTATCTTACAAACTGAGAATTATGTTCCAAAGGAAATTTCTACCTTAGATGACTTAAGAGATGGGATATACTTGAAAAATGAAAACTTACCAAAACAATACTTGTGAATGAATATCTGATGAGCAGTGATTAACAGATCTAAGTGATTCAAGGGGAGCAATGATGGAGAAAAGAGACCATCTCCAACTAGAAAGAAAAGCAGACACAAATGTCCTGTGACAGGACATACTAGTGCCTAAAACAGGCTTCACTAGCTAAATAAACTAGGGTGTGAGAAACTATACATGAATCTTGGTCTGGACGACATTCAGTCTTTTTTCTCCTTAATTTTATAAACTTTATCATAAAAAAATCATAAACACCTTACATGGGCTTGGAGATATGGCTCAGTGGTTAAGAGTACTGCCTGCTCTTCTAGAGGATTCAGGTTCAATTCCCAGCATTTATATTACAGCAGACAAATATCTGTAACCATAGTTCCAAGGGATGTGATGCATTCTTTTGGCCTCTTTGGTTGCTGAACACATGAAATGCTTGTTCTGCCTCCCCAGTGCTGGGATTAAAGGTGTGTGTCACCACTGTGGAGCCATGAATTGGTACTTTAAAAGGTTGCTAAATTACCAATAAGCTTGATAACACAATAATATTTCTGGCAATCATTTCTCCTGGTTTCATGATGTCACAGTATTGACTTCTAGTGTGGCTTATCCACTCTGTATGTGTTGCCTCCGAAAAAGTATCCTCTTCTCATTAAATAATAAATATTGGAATTTTTAATACTCTTCAGAGAATAATAGTCCCTTTTTAATCACATTCAACTATAATTGATAAACTGGTGAATTCCTAAGTAACATTTTAACTATACATCTGTGTATTGTTTATGCCTTCTTATATAACACAATATGCCAATGCAAAATTTAACTATTCAATCTAACTGCCACTGTCTTTCATTGATAAAACAATAATAGCAACAAACAACATCTTTCAGCATTCTTTATCAGTGTTTTAGCCAGTGACTTTAAATCTGAATAGTTAATGTTTCCAAGATGTCTGAGAGCCTTTGTTTTTCTTTATGCCTCATTACAAGCTTTTGTGAGATTTCATTGCTTCTAAAATAAATAGGAAGGAAACCCCAAACTGCCTTCTCACTTCCAAGGGCCAAACTTGACAATCTCAAAAAGTGTAGCCAGTCAGGTTGATGTCTGCTTAAAGCAATTTACTCTAACTCCCCACAGTCTTGCTTCCTCAGGCTCTTCCTCCACAGTCTGGAGAAATGTGAATAGTTAGGACCTGTGTTATCATTAAGTTGCAGAAGAAACCACAACTTCTACAGAATTATTGAAGTCATATTCATAACCATAAAGAATATGAATATATATATACACATATATATGTGTGTGTGTGTGTATTAGACATAGTGATTGATAAGAAAAATGATTAAAATCTAGGTGACTAGAGAGTAAATTGCTTTTCCTTAGTTACCCCTTCCAAATAGCACTAATTTTAGGATAATTTGCTTCACTGAAGATTGGAGAAAAAGATTACTTTTCTTTATCTGTTCTTCATCTGATTGGTAGCTAAGTGAGGCAAGAAAGAATGACACATGCACATAAAGCTGACGTGGGTGTTCTATCTATGGAGTTCTGAGATGATCTATACCCCAGCTCTTAGAGCATCAATATGATTTTGAAGAAAGTTATGAGGAATGGCTTTCAGACAGAATGAAGAGATTTCAAGTTGAGGTGAAAAAATAGTAAACTAGTTTCTTCAAGAACTTAATGCTTTTCTGTACTCAATATATAATATGTTCTAAAATGCACTAAGTGGTCACTGAAGAAAACATTTATAAACACATTTACTCATATTTGCAGGAACTCACACATGCACTTTTTAAAAAATGTGTATCTGAGGCCAGCCTTTCTATCTAAGGCCTAAGTCCGAAATCTGGCCAGAAAGCCACAGCTACACACATGGTTTTGGTTATTCACCACTATTAAACACCATGATGTTAGCGTACTGTTGGTGTACAGCTTTTCAAGGTCAGCACTGAGAATTGGGATTCTGTGCTTTCACAAGAGAACATTATTTTAGCTTACTTTGGGTAGGCAAATGGGGACCTTACACGAAGACACAAGTGGTTCACATAAGTAAAGTCAAAAGAGAAAGTTTAACATAGGCAGAGACCAGAACCATTCTAGTAGGAGGTGATGAATATGTCCATTCTAGGAAAAGAATGATTAGGATATTGACTTGATAGTCAGGACCAGACAGCATCATTGGCTTAGAGAAAGGGACAGTATTTCTACCTAAGTGCCACAGAATGTTGTCACCACAAGGAAGTATAGGCTCCAAGTGGATGGCTTGAGATTTCTCTTACAGAAATTTGTCATTTTTTGAATATTTTCTATCATATTATTATAGACTTTCAGCATATTATACTAATTTTCCAGCAGAAGTATAGGTCCAAACAAATGAAAAAATTAACCAAGGTCTGATGTATGTATGTTTGTTTGTATATATTTGTTATCATCAGTTTCTCTCTCTCTCTCCCTCTCTCTCTCTCTCCCTCTCTCTCTCTCTCTTTCTCTCTCTCTCTCTTTCTCTCTCTCTCTGTGTGTGTGTGTTTGTGTTCTTTTGTGGAGCTAGTACATCACAACATCACAACCACCTGAAAGTTGGAATAAACTAGACCTTGTTACAGGTATTTATTGTTCATTCTATTATTGTTATTTACCTGGGCCCACAAATGAGAATTGCTGCTGCTACACTTTTTCTATGAGTCCATTCATTCATTAAGAGAAGCTTCCATTTCCTCATAAAAAGAATAGTATAATTCTATAATTTTGGGATGTCCTGCTAGGGGAATAGACTGCCCTGTTCAACACTAAATTATCTGTAGCCAGAAGTGTTTACACAGGAGTTAAATGACCATCTGCCAGAGAAAGATACGCATGAAAATGAAACAGTGACCTTTCTCCCCCACTGAGAGATAGGATCTATGGTGCTGTGATGAGATGTTATAATTAGCTATGGGGATTATAGACACACAACGAGTGTGCCACACTGAAGATCTCACCAAACATCTGAATGTAGTTCTTGATCTTGAGAAAGACTATACAGGCACTTGTTGGTGACAGACTGAATGATGGCTGAAACACAGCTCTCCATTGGTACAATTAGTTTTTCTGGTGGTGCTTTCATGTCAGTTGGCTAAGATGGCTGAGAGGATGGCTATAGCAAGAATTCAGATGAAACTTGATATTGAAATGTTAAGTCCTGGCATACTCTGTAATTAAGTACTTTAAAGGCAGAGACTTTCTACCATATCACAGCATAGTGACTATCTAATAGAAAGTTATTTAAGGGTCATAGGGAACATTCATGATTTGATTTCCTTTTTATCACTATTTATATTTCTTGACACAGGCAAGGGAGTCTTTTTATTCTCAGTGGTCAGCTTTTGACCTTCTTGCAGAGGAAGGTGTAAAGCCAGCATAAGTGCAGAATTCTGGAAGGAAAGGTGTTATGACAGGAATTTCTCATGGTAGACCACTGGTTAAATGGTAAAGGATGCCACATTTACTGTCAACTATTATTAAAGATGCAATCTCCAGCTAGTAGTGAACATGATAAGAAAGTAGCAGTTGGTATATAGAATGAGCTCAAAGCTAGGATGAAAAGAGTATCAATTGGATCATTGAGATCAGGAATTGGCTGGTCAGGCTTTTACGTGTCAGCACTGATGTGTTTGTAGAATACACAGTTCCTCTAGATCATAGGACATCATGAGATCAGGGAAGACTATAGGGCTTCAAATGTGACTCACATCTTAGATATTGGAGGGTTTTCTGAGAAGTGGAGAACCCAGGCAGAGGGATAACAGTGGAAAACTTTAATCAGCTCTCAGTGACATATCAACTCATCCCTGCCTGAAGATGTTTTGGAAAATTATTGGATAGAATTTTGGTAATTATTTTAATGATGTAATTAATCTCTTTTTGTTTTGTTTATTTTAGTTATTATTTTAGTTATTAGTTGTTATTTTAGTTAACACAGACTTTGCTTTTCTTAGGTAAAGAATATCGGATAATATCCACTAAAAGTCAGCTCTGTGTACAGAAGTGTCTATCTGTTTAAATTGTGCATCCTTTGATCTGAATGAGCTGTCTGCCCATTCATTTTTCCTGTGTTCACAGTAGAGGGCAGCAGTGAGCCAAGAGGTCACAGTGGCGGCTACTAAAGTGAGCTCTGTAGGCTGAAAGGGAACTTTCAACCTACTTTGATGCATCCCTTTGACATTCATTTGGAATGGTTTAAGCACCATTCTACCCAATCACTAAGTGAGTTCCATTTAGCTCAATGACTTGTTTTTTGTATCATTCTTGGGTTAGAGATTTCACTAAATTTAATTGAGCACACAAGGCTTAAATTTCTAACATTGCTGAGAACTCAAAATTTCTTTTGTTTCTCCCATTAGCTGAGAGACAAAATGATGGGAATTCATACATGCTCAGAGATGTTAAAAATTAGAATAGAATTGGATATTAAACCTCCATACAGTGTCTCATTTAATTGTCCTAGTAACCCTGTGAGTTAGGTACAGTCATGTTTTTTGTAGGAAACAAAACAGAATCAGGAAACTTAATATTTTCCCCATATTCAGAAGAAATCTCTGTAGTCCCCAGTTTTTCTTAGCAAAGAGAAAATTTCTATGGAAATGTGCTGTATAATGAAGCTTTGCTCAGATTTGTGAAACATAGTCAAAGTTAGATAAACAAGGATGTCAGATGTCAAAATACCTCAGATTATTTTTACAAGATATTTATGTGCATGCTGTTTTCTGTGACAAGCAGGGAGTCACATTTATACTATGCTTGTTTTCCTGAATAGGCACACAGAACTAATTATTATTGGAAGAAATTTGGCTTTCATTCACACATTGATGTGATTTTGGAAAACATTTTCTGAGTCTTTCAAATTCAAATTATAAAAAGATTTCAGTTTACCATGCAACCTTTTCTCTTTGTCACAGAATATTGCCATGAATTAATCATGTTTGACAAACTCATGCCAAAAACTAATAGTTTGAGAAACAGTTTTGATTGCCTAGAAAGCTGAGTTGACATAGGAAAATTGTGATGTGATGTTTATATATAACTCTCTTCTGTCTGTCTATCTGTCTGTCTTTCTGTCTATCTATCTACCTATCTATCTATCTATCTATCTATCTATCTATCTATCTATCTATCTATCTCTTCAATGAACAAATGATGATAAAAAAATGACCTCACAACCATTATCTCACTAGACACACTGAACATAAATCTAACTTCCAATTGTTTTGTATGTTCATTGGATAGTCTTGTGAAAGTTAACTCTACTAACATAAACACAAAGTGTCTGGGGATAATGATCCTTGTTATGCCTCTATATAATTGTTTGTGTAATAGCATAAAGGCCAGGAAATGTTCAGGCAAGAATATCTGCTGTTGTGGACTATTATTTTAACTAGGCAAGGATGGGTTGCATTTGTTTATGTTACATAATATTATTTTAACTTTTGTTTATGCTGCATGTGTTTAATGATGTGAAGAGATGTGTTGCATTTGTTTCACCTTTCATGTCTAAGGCAGATTGGTCTAATAAAGAGTCAATAGCAAGGCAGAAAGAGGGATAGAAAGGGCTGCCAGGAAGACAGAATAACTAGGAGGAGAAATCTACGCTCAGGGAAAAGAAAGGAAAGAATGAGAAAGGAGAAAGTGGAAAGGAGGGAGATGGCAAGGGCAAGAGGCCAGGCAGCCACTGCCAGATAACAGACATAGAGAAGCAGTGAAAGTAAGATGTACAAAAGGAAGAAAGGTCAAAATCCCCAAAGCAAAAGGTAGATAAAGAGAAACAGATTAAGTTAAAACAGCTAGCCAGAAATGTGCATAAGCTAGGCTGAGCATTCAAGACTAATAATGTCTCTGTGTCATGATTTTGGAGCTGGTTGGTGGCTCAAAAGATAAAGCCTGATCTACCAACTTTCAAAATGGACAAGAAGCAAAAAAGAGGATACATAAGAAAGAGAGGGAGAGAGACAGAGAGAGAGAGACAGAGACAGAGAGTACAAATAATACAGAGAAGAATCAAGAAAGACCCATTGACTGACTAAGCCATGTGCAGCTGCATGCCCATGTTGTGTACCTGTGCCCCACACCCCACACTATGTGCAAAAGGGTGCTAAAGGAGAGAGATATGTGGTGAAGGAGGAGTCAGAGAAGATCTACAAGATCATCTGCAAAATATACTGTCCCAAAGACAGCCCATGCTGTAAAAGGCCCCTGAAAATGGTGGAGGTGCAATGTCAAGAAGAGAAAAAAGCAGATGTTGGCAATGTTGAAGATGCTCTGTAGACAATACACTGCCCAAGTAGACCAGACTCAGGGTGAAGGTTCTAGAGATGCAGAGTGATTCTGCATCCTTGAAATAATATGTTATCACGTTCTATTTGATAAAATAAAAGTAAGGTGTAGTTAGAGGTAAGAAGAGGGGAGCTTAGTGTTTGAGGACTTGCCTAGCAACCACAAGACCCTGCCTTTGGTTCTCAGCACCGAGAAAAAAAGAAAAAGAAGGAAGAGAATGTCTGCATAGGATCAAATTTCTGTAAATTGAAGATTCAGATTAATTAGCATCCTTTTAATTTAACTAGAGAATTCTACAAAATGTACACAATTTTAAATTTAATCAGTGCTCAAATTCGCAAAAGTTCCACTACCAGTGAATGAGGTTTGCGAGGGTGGAGTAGGGGCACTGAAACCATTGCCCTTTTCAAATAATTCACAAATACACTAATTATGTGTCAGACATGAAAGCTATGGTATTGTGACCTTCCAGCCAATGAAAAACCCTTTCAAATAAGCCATTTTCATGTACATTAATAAATTGAACAATCCTTCTTTATAGCTAACTAATGTATATCTGCTATTTTGTCTTATGTAAGAGCAAATCAGGAGTTGTTTCACCATTCACATATTAAACAAGATGACAGAAAAAGCAAGACATATATCCATTCAAATTTCAATTCATAGTCTTAAAATAGTGGCCCAAAGACACTTGCTATCTATTTGTTATTCCTACAACTCATGAATTTGAATTCATTTTGTATTTTAGCACAAGAGCTACAAGGTATTTGCTGACTTCATGTGTACCTCCCCCACACTGGAGTTTTAGAAAAGAAAAAAATATTGTTTTTCTTTAGGAACTCTCAAGTGCTAGCAAGAAGAATTTTAGATAAACTAAGTTCAAATGAAGGAAAATTAATTCCACACCCTTTCTCAAAGTTATATCATGAGGTAAGGACTCTGTAAATACCAGGCCTAAGTAATAGCTATTATGGTAATTATTTTTAAAAAACACCATATCAGTGGAAAAGAGAGTAACTTTCAAAGGTATAAAATAGATTTGGGTGTCACTAATACTTGAATTAAATTGGCTGCCAGAATGTCAGATAGTATTCACTAAGTTACAGTAGAAAAGCAAGAACAGGAAATTATATTTAATTATCTTGTGTTTGTCCAGCTTGGGATCCCAGCATATTTGATGTTGAATAAAACATGAATAAGATACAGCTATGCTTAATGCAACTTAAGTGTGTATAATAGACCTCTGGGAAATAATAAAACAATTCCAATCTTAAAATAAACCACAATCAAAGAAGATTCCAAGAACCTATTTGCATGCAATCCATAGATAAACTTCACCAGTCCCCTAAGAATGTCTTATTATGGGTTAGATGTTGATAAGAAGAGACTATGTAGGGCTTACTGATTGATTCACCAGCATTTTCTCTTTATGTTGATTCCCTGAGGCTCCCTTTTGTTATTTAATAGTTTGTCTGAATGACTTTGTGAAGGAGGTATCAGTGATATTTATAAAAATGTTGCTTGAAGTTGCATTTTCTGTAAATGTGTACATACTCTTCTTTGTCTACAATAGCAAACGTTTCAGTCTTTTCCTCTGTGATCTGAACTAATTGTCATTGTTTTACTTGTATTGAAGGTGGCAAACCTTGCTTGTTCCATGTCAACAAATGAAGATGGGATTAAAATTGTCAGAATTGCGGCCAATCACCTGGAAACTCTGTGTCCACAGGTAGAGTAACTAAGTTAATGTCTCCTATACAGTTATGCGTGATTTATTATACCTAATTGAGATATGCTAGAATGTGTGTTATAAACAAGAAGGAGTGAATTGGTCTCACATTAAGGCCTGTTCTCTACCAAGGAAGTAGTTCTCATAGACCTTTGAGATGGTCCTGTGAGATTTGCTGAGTTAAATATCTTCCAGCTTCTGGAGCTGGCTAAGAACAATTGCAAATGGGCACATTCAACCTGGATAATTAACCATAAGACCAAACTCATGCTGCTAAATCCCTTCTCCCTCTACTTAAGAAACATGGGGAAGCAGACTTATTTTTTAGGTTTCTAAGGAAAAAAAAAATAGTTCTTTACTAAACATCCTAAAATGTTGTAAGATGAAACGATATTTTTAGCAAAAGGCATTTATTTTACAGATACGAAGATTTGATTTTTAGAAAAATTAAATTGTATAGAAATGCTTATTTTAAACCGGTAGTTCTTTCTGTCAGTAAAACACTAGATGCTGATAAACCTTTAATGGAAGTCATAGAAAACCTCTGTTCCAAACCATGCAAGGTGTTTATTTTGATAAAGGGTTGCTGCTTAAGAATTTTAGATGGTAGTTCATGATGGTAGCAATGACCTGTAGTCTCAATGCCCCCATGTCTGTCAATCAGAAGTGTGAGGCCACTATGACTGGGCTATAGAGAAAAAACAGTATCTGAGTACAATGGAACCCATATTAACCCAACCAAGCAATGAAAGAAGATATGACTAGTCAAAGCTATATTCTTGGTAAAAATTCAGTAGTCTCTTAATATCTGATGAAAAACATAATTTTTGCAATTTATTTTACATCATTTGTTTCCTTGAAGTCATGAATCAGAATATATATTACGACTAATATTAAATTCTAAGCACACTTAAAAAACAAAAAAGGTGTACATATGCATTTCCATAATGATCACAAATTGTGTAAAGGAAACCTGTTAAATGCTTGATGAGCCTTACTTGATAATTTCATTTCTAATACTATTGAGAGAAGAATCAGGTGACTGTTTCTTTAGAATTAATGTCAGGAAACAAAAAGGCTTGGCTAGGCAGCCTGAAGTAGTGATCTTCCAAATGATAATCAGTTTTCTATGGTGGCTTGTGGGGAACAAGGTACTGCAGCAAGGCCTCTAAAGTTGTTGAGCCCATTGAACAATCATCAGCTGTTCACACACATGTGTTCTCATGTCTAAGTGGGAAACCCACACTTGATGCTATTGTTTCCTGAAGTATCTTCAGTATAAAGACTGTTAAGTATGTTATTGGATCTGTCAATTCCCTTATTTGGGGGGAGAATGTGCATTCCTCCACAGGTCTGAGTAGTTGGTGTTCTAATTTTTTACTTACCCTATATCCATTGTTCATTTTTAAGGTGAGAAAGATTTTTTAATTAATATTTTTAAGTATTTTCTTATGTGAATACAATGTCTTACAATTATAACCATTCCCTAATCAATTTGTAATCCAAGTCCTCCTGGACCCTTACTATTTCCTGTTCCCAACTTCATTAGCATTTCTTCCCCCTTTTTTCCCCCTCCTTTCCTCTTGAATCTTGTTAGTAGTGCATGTGTGGATGGATATAACTGTATCTGGTAAACCATGAGCAGCTTACCATGGACTGTCACTAAAGAAACTGGCTTTTCCTCCCTCAGTATCCATCACCTGCCAACAGCTCCTCTGTTAGGAGTGAGACCTGGTAAAAGTACCTCACACATGCTGGCATATGGACAGAGTTAATCTTACAAAGGGCTTATGAAGGCAACCACAGCTGCAGCCAGTTCATGAATGTACTAGCTCTGTAATGCCCAGAAGACATGTTTTTTTCAGCAGTCCCTCTCCAGCTTCTTTTTGGGTATTCCTGAGTCATTAGGGAGGGCATGTCCCAGTTAGAACCAAGCACAGGCACTTATTCTCCTCAATTTGACAAATTGAGAGTCTTGGTATTAACCACCACCCACCACATTAAGAAACTCCTCTGGTGAGAGGTGAAGGATGTAAGGATTTATGGTAACAAGGGGATGTATTTAGAAGATTGACTTTGTTGCTATATCACTTCGCTGATTTTTTAAAATTAGAGTATATCTATTGTACATGGTATTGTATTTCATAAGAATATATTTATATAAGTGTGAATTTTACTTTGACCCCATTAGTATGGGGTTTTATATACCCCCTTTATTTCTTTTCCAAGTCCTATTGGTCTCCTTAATTTCCCTAGACAGTTTCACAATCTATACTCTTATATTATATGCATACACGATTTTATGACTCAACAGAGAATTTAGAGTCCCCAAATGAAAAAAAAAGTAATATGTGTCTTTCTGAGTCTGACTTAACTCACTGAATGTGATATTATCCAGTCACATCCATTTTATGCAAATGATATAGTTTCATTCTTCTTTATTGCTCAGCAAAATTCTATTGTGTATTTGCATACAAACATATATGTACACACTTCTACATATGCATGTATGTATATATAAATAAAATGGTTGTTTTTCATTTCTCCCCTTTCACAAAATTTTGAAGAACAACTCAAAAATGTCATAAAAATAATGTGATAATTTTCAAATAAAACATTAAAATACTTGAGACTTATTTTGTATAATTTATTTTGTATTATAACTTATTTTGTATTATTATTGAATCTTTCAACCAGCATATCTCATATATGTAACATACAAACATATACTATACATGTTTATATACACACATTAACTTAATCACATTTTTATATCCTTTATGGACTTTTGAATTTTTATTTTTCATTTTATAATTCTTGGTTAAAACACACTCCTAATGGCCTCCAAAATTTTATTTTGTTAATCAAACCTTAAAGAGTAGACTCACATTTTTGAATTTCTGGTCTGCTTTGTAACTCAGACAGTATCTAATATTTGAGATACCCAACATGGGATTCTACCTCCATCTATGCCTTCTTCATCTATTTTTCTTGGTTTACTTGATGATATAGGTACTTGTTTGCTTCAGTGAGAAGTTTGTATACATGTGGGAGGACTTAGTGTTTCAGCAAATATTCAATGAATAATTACTATGCACAAAGACCTGCCTATATATTTGCAAAGAAAATATCTAAAAATTTATCACCAGCACTCAGAGGTTATCAGCTTACTGGTTGATGAGATTATAAAATGCTATTACTTTGGTTATATCTGAATATTATAAATGTACTAATTAAATGATTAGAGTAGATATGTTAATTACTGGTGAGACATTGAGAACTAGGTAATTATTAGCAGTCATGAACACTTTACCTCATCCATGTCAATGATTAATTAGTAATTTGAATAAAATTTTGAATTGATCTGAGACAGGGTCACTCCTTGTAGGGATAGTATGACTGGAATTTGCTTTGTAAATCTTCTGGTCCCAAAGTTGTATTTAGCCTCCTGCTTTTGCCTCCCCAAATGATGTGGATTACAGATACATAGCACCATGCCCAGCTTGGATTAGTTAGCTTATAAGAGAATAAAGGAAATGTATTAAATAAAACTAGTCTCTTCCAAAATCTTTACATCCTAGAATGTGAATTAAAATTAATTATGAAATACATTACATATAAGTATTAAACCATAAGTACCAGATACTGTAAATCTAATGGAATAGACAGGTATTGGAGTACAGTCCAAGAATGGAGTTGTGTGAAAATTCTAAGCACTTGTGAGAAGTCTCCAAGACAAAAATTCTTGCAATCTCAGTTTCTTTAAAACACTGAACTGTTCTTGGAGTGTAGTGTCATGCTCCTTCCAGGTGTAGCAGACAGTAGTGGAGTTAACTTCAGCTGCTGCTATCCATGTGCCTCTACAGAAAGACATGTTTCTTCCAAATGTGGCTTGTCCTTGTGATTGAACACCTTACTCCTATGATTATATCCTCAGAGTCATAAATTGTCTGATGCTCTGAATGAAGTTTCTTATTGCATGAGACTTTAATCTGCCTTATTGTTAAGTCCCACTCTCCCAGGTTCATGCCACCAACTATATTGGTAAACAGACAGGCACTAAGAAAATCCAGCTCTCAGAAATACAGCATGTGAGAACTTTCTAAAAAACTAATATGATTAGTATGTTTTAATTAAAGAATAAGTTCTAAAAGGATCCCCGGGCTTCTCTGAATTTCAAATTGATTTTTAGAATATTTTATGTTTTATGTATATTTGGTTTTTGACAGCTTCTGTATCTGTCATAAACATCACACACATGCCTGAGACCAAAGAAAGTGTTGAGTCCCTAGAACTAGAGCTACAGATGGCTGTGAGCTGCCATGTGGGTGCTAGAATAGAACCCTGGGTCCCTCCTGGAAGAATAACAATTTCTCTTAACCACTGAGCCATTTCTTATGGTCCTCAAGTTGACATTTAAAACTAGCTATTTTATATTTTGCTTGTACTATGCATGCTAGAATTTGGAATTAGTATGTCTTGAGTATAGTACAATTTGTGTGTTTGTGTGTGTGTGTGTATGTGTGTGTGTGTGTGTGTGCCTGTGCATGCAGATGTTTGTGCAATTTTTATAGGCTTTGCATTTTGACAATATCTTTTAGAATAAAAAGTCACATAACTTTGGACATTAACAAACTTCCAGATACTCATAAATTCAGGTAATGTACTAAGTACAAATTCTTAACAGAAAATTCTTCCCATAATGAATAAACCTAAAACTAAAATAAAATGTCTGTAGTCACCAAATTAAAAGCTGTTTAAGAAATAAGTCAGCTTGCCTGACAGTTGGGTGCTCTTTCACTAATCTTGGAGGTCTTCACCCAAAAGACAGAACTATTAAAAGAAAAATTCTAAGTAGACTCTGGTGTGAGTGGGGGTTAAGCCTAAGAGGGGAAGAGCTGACAACATGACACTTTATTCCTATTTGCTAAGTTCGTTTAATTCACCTTACATTCAACATACTAAATCATCCAGTTTCCCATTGTGCTTAAAGTACAACTACAACTAAAATGTTTTGTTACAAGTGGCTTGTTTTAGATGAGGATTGTCACTTTTAGCATATTTAGCAGACAATGTCTG
The DNA here is from genome assembly GCF_943737965.1 of Phodopus roborovskii. NCBI lineage: Eukaryota > Metazoa > Chordata > Mammalia > Rodentia > Cricetidae > Phodopus > Phodopus roborovskii. Next base: position 95,062 of record NW_026125133.1, read on the forward strand.
AAATAATGACATGTCTTGAAACTTAGTTGTATGTAAACCTCATGAAAGCAACAGAAAAAATACTTATCCAAGAAACTGTAAGCATTAGAGACACATGTTCACTGTCATCAAATCTTCAAAGGTCTCTAAAGTGAAAGACTGTTTCTGACAGGCCCAGAGGGGCAGCTGTCAGTATAGAGACAAGACTGGTAACAGAGTTGTTCTGACTTAAGTTTAACTAAAGATGAAGGGTTTCAGTGTCACAGACATCATAGACATTTAGGTAAGGTAGATGACTACTTGATCATGTGAGTGTGCACAATGTGCAATACCCTATTTCTGAGGTCCCCTTAAAGATCAGCCTTTCATGTAGTAATAGGACATGTGATCTGGATGATAGGAACGCTGAGATACTATAGATCTTTGAACAATTACACCTGAACTAGTATAAGCATAAAAGGGTAAACTATCCTTAGGTTTCAACTGTTTGGTATTTTTAAAGAATTCATTATTAGTTTATTTATTTGTTGTTGTGTATGTGGGGAAGGGTTGTGTATATGAGTGTGGTGCTGAAGAGGTCAGCAGAGAGTGTCAGGTCTCTAGAGCTGACGTTACAGGTGATAATGAACTGCCTGACTCTCTAGAAGAGTGGTTTGTACTATTTTAACCATACCCCAATAATTTTCATTTTTAACAACTGACTTAGAGGATAGATATATATTGCTGAAATATAACAGTGTATTTCACTCCCCTTTCATTCTCTGGGGGGGGTTATAAAAACTAATTTCTTATCAAAATAATAAATGTCCCAATATGACACATTATCTGCTCACATGACAGTCATGGGAAGTGATTGGTGTTATCCCCCTCTGAGTGGAAAGTATAGTTTCATTGCAAGAGGAGCTAATCTTTACTAGGTTGTGATATGTGTGTGTGTGTGTGTGTGTGTGTGTATGTATGTGTATTCACTCAACATTCTTTATATGCATATCAGCACAAAGCAAAGAGAGTGTTTAATGTTTAATCTAGAGACAAACAAGGACAAACATGGAGCCCTAGGGTCATAAGCACAACTGATTGCAGAAGTTGATAGGAAAAATTTTGCTTCTCAAAAAAACCTGCAATACCCAGAACTGCAAAGGACATTTTGTATGCAGTTTATTGAATTCTAATCATGAGTCTGTGAAAGCATTTTCATTGTCTATAGTGAAATTATGTAAGTATAATTTCTGATAAAAAATAAATGTATTCACCAAGTTGATTATGAATTTCTGTATTATTTACTTATTTCTTATTCATCAAACACACTTTATCTTTGGAATAAATAGTATAAACAATAATTCTTCATATTTCTACTTCATCATTTCCAAAGAAAAATTCTAACTCTGTTTAAGTTTTCCCCCCCTCTCTCTTCTTTTTTTTAAATAAAATATATTTAGGGTTTGAAAGCCATATAAGTGAGGTATCAATTTAGGTGACAATTATATTATGTTACTAATGTAATATCTGCATTATTTTATCCCTTTAAAATTGATATGAATCTTAACTTGTGAAATGAAATCAATTTTATATACTAGGTGCTGGGTTGTCCATGTCTAGATTACTATTCTGGATTTCCAGTTTAAAGGCAAAACAGAAAAACAATGATTTTTTTTAAGACATGGTGAACTATTGCCTCTTGCTGACATATTTAACTAAAATCCTAGCACACTGCCAATTACAAAAGATGTCTGAGAAAGAATTGTCATTTTAGAGAGCTAGAGGTATAACACTTAGATGATATTAAGAGTCTCTCTTTGAATGAGATTCTTTAATTTAAAAAATAATAATGAAAAACTAGGATATTTTCCTTATGGAGAATAGACTCAATCAGGCAGCTGCTCATAAGTACTTAAATTTTGAAAATGTTATCATGTTTTACAATGTTGGTCTTATTTCAATGATAATTAGCACAGCATTGTTGTTTCTCCATTTGTCTGTCTGATGAAATTGTACCCAATGACTCAACATACCTACAGAGCTTTGGGAGGCTTTGAACAGCTTTTCAGTGATGTTGTTGGGCATAAGAGGCAATGTTTTACAAGTAGTCTTTGGGGAATATAAAACTATGTTGCAAAAGGTTTCAGGTTATGGTAAGTAGAGAAGAAAGTTGTTCATTTTATGCATAAACTCTGGAATAAAAAAGTACTGAATTTGAGAAAGGGTGTGCACTGAAGGTTATACATTTACACATGATAAATATAAGATCTGTGAGAGTATGAATTTTGCTTCAAAGCACTATTTTGTTCTTTCATCACTGTTGTGCTAAACAGGCTTGAGAAGGGAATACTGGAAATGTACCAGAGTTTCCCATTCCCCATCATTCTCTGGGGGCTGTAAAAACTGCATTTTCTAATCAAAGTGATAGAAGTCCCAATATGACACATTATCTGCTGACATGCCAGTTATGGGAAATCATTGGTGTCATCTACCTCTGAGTAGACAGGATAGCTTAAATGCAAGAGAAGCTAATTCTGATTAGAAGCTAATTCTGATTAGATGGTGGTGTGTAATTCTATATAACACATGCTTCAGTAATGGCTTTGGACTAATAAAATGGAAACAAAACTTGTTGGTTGTTTTGTTCTGTTTGATTGTGATCAAACTCTATGATATCTAAGAACTGTAAGTACTCACTTTTCTAAATTCTGTGCATTTTAGGAGCAAATAAGTTTCTATATGTCTTTGAACCTATAAACTTTAGGTTCAAATAAATCAGTGTAAAATAACTTCAATCTTCAGTGATTGCAAGTTGCATCCTTGAAAGCAATGATAGGACTTTTACAATTTATTTCCTCTTCAGGAAATTGAACAGAATACTCTTGAGATTTTGGACCTAGTCATTTGAGGCTATAAAAAGGATAAAAAAGAAAAAAAATTGTTGTAAAAGCTGTTTGTAATTAAGTGGTTAATCACCATTACTATGATTTGAGATTATAAATCAAGATGTCATAAACTTAGGTGGGGAAAGAGGACAAGAGTGTAGCTAGGAGGATACTGGTTTCCTGAGTTTGGATATGAATGCCTATGTCTATGCTGCTATTTTTCTGTAGCTTCTTCTGGCTGTAGTCAAAAGTCCCTTCTCCTGCTCTGAGAAATACTACTATCAGCAAATATATATCAGACTCTTGGAAGCATTCATGACACTGGAATGAGATAGGTCAGGGAGTAGGGATTCAGGGGTTACTCATTAAGGAAGTACTGAGTCTTAAAGTCTGAGGAAAAGTTTCATGGAAGAAGTAACAGAAATTGTTCCCAGAAAAATTCAAGTGGGGAAGATTTTGTTAATGGTGCTAAAAGTTACACCCTACATTACAATGTAACACTGAGGCCAAGGCAATCATTTTAGAGTCAACTACAAATCAGAGAACACAACAATAATATTAGTGTAACAATACTGTGAAATGCAGACAATATTCTAGTCATGTAGGAAAAGTTTATCATGGGAAGTTTATCATTGGAATAGAGAACAGGAGAGAGATAGAATGATGTGACATAGGAATTATAGAACAATCCATGTGGAGAGATTCACAGCAAAGTGACATTTTTTTAAATTTTATTTAATTTTATATAACAGTCCAATTAAATGAAAACAAACATTTATACACAATATTTGGGAATTTGGGCATCGTTCTTTCCAAACTACTTCCTGCTGGTAAGGGGCGCTGTCTTGGGGGATTCGAAGAAGATTCAGATATCCTGGCTGTAGTCTGTAGGGCTGTTTTGTCCAGCTGTTTTGAATGTAGGATCAGCTTGTACTCTGTTTCAGGTGGTCTGGCATGATCAAGCCACATTAGTCTGGAAGGAATGCACATCTTTTCATTTTCTGTGGAAACAAAAATAGAAATCCATTTCCCCAGTAACTTGTCCTTCAACTTAAATTTTAGAGTCAAAGCATTTTTTTTTTTAGTTTAATATATTATTTTACATGTTGATCCCAGTTCCCTCTCCCTCCTTTCCTCCCTCGATCCCTCCCCCCCCAGCCCTCCCTCCTCTCCTTCCCTCCCTTTTACCCTCTCTGCCCTCTCACATGCACTCTAAACACCCTCCCCCTCCCATCCCCCCACCCAAATTCCATATGTAGGGGAGTGCCATCCAGTTGGGGTCATGTAGATCTGACAGGTCCTGTGAAGTAGGGACTAGGGCTTCTCTCCTGTCTCTAGATTAAGGCAGTTATCCCTCCATGGGGGATATGTTCGCAAAGTTCTTTTGTGAACCAGGGATACATCCTGGCTCCACTGTCTGAGGTCTCTTTGACTGCTCAGTCCTTCTGGCTGAGACCCATAATCAGGGGGCCTGAGTCAGTCCCATTCTGGCTTCCCAGCTATCAGTCTAGTGGCCTTTAGCTCCTCCTTGTTCAGGTAAGCTGTCTCTATGTGTTTCTGCAGCATGGTCTTGTCCTCTCCATCTGCATCTGGGTTCTAGTTGGACTCAGTGTTTATGTATTGGTGTTTGATCCTGTTTTCAACAGGCATTAGTTGAGGGCTCCATGGATAAGATAGTTGTTGATCTCATTCTCTGGGAAGGGCATTTATGATAGCCTTTCCACGTAAGCTCCACTTGTTAGTTGGGAACAGTCTTATAGATCTCTCAACCTTTCTTTGTGTTCAATTTTATCTTCAAACCAATATTGGCTCCCTCTTTTATGTTCTCTCTCTCTGTCTCTGTCTCTGTCTCTCTCTCTCTCTCTCTCTCTTTCCTATCTTCTATTTCTAACCAGGCTCAATATTCCTGGTCGCACATGTTTTCCTTTCCTCCCCCTCATTTTCTCCTACTTCTCTCTCCTTTTGCTGCCCCCCCACTTCAACTGAGCTCTGGGGGACTTGTCTCTGCCCAGTTCTGTGAGGGACTTTATATGAATCTCTTAGAATACACCTTGTATCCTAGTTTGTCTGGTGATGTGAATTATAGGCTGGTGATCATTTGATCTAGGTTTAAAATCCATATATCAGTGAGTATATACTGTGTTCCTCTTTTTGTGACTGGGTTACCTCATTCAGGATGGTTTCTTCAAGTGCCATCCACTTGCCTGCGAATTTCAAGATACCATTATTTTTTTCTGCAGAGTAGTATTCCATTGTGTAGATATGCCACATCTTCATTAACCATTCTTCAATTGAGGGGCATCTAGGTTGCTTCCAGGTTCTTGCTATTACAAATAGTGCTGCTATGAACATAGTTGAACAGATGTCTTTGTTTCATGGATGTGAATCCTTTGGGTATATGCCTAACAGTGGTATTGCCGGGTCCTGTGGTAAACTAATTCCCATTTTCCTGAGGAACCTCCATACTGATCTCCAAAATGGCTGTCTGAGTTTGCACTCCCACCAGCAGTGGAGGAGTGTTCCACTTTCTCCACATCCTCTCCAACATAAGTCATCACTGGTGTTTCTAATTTTAGCCATTCTGGCAGGAGTAAGATTGTATCTCAAAGTTGTTTTGATTTGCATTTCCCTGATAGCTAAGGATGTGGAGCATTTTCTTAAGTGTCTTTCAGCCTTTTTGATTTCCTCTATTGAGAATTCTTTCTTCAGTTCTGTACCCCAATTTTTAATAGGGTTATTTGGTGTTCTGTTGACTAGTTTCTTGAGTTCTTTGTGTATTTTGGAGATCAGCCCTTTGTCGGATATAGGATTGGTGAAAATCTTTTCCCAGTCTGTGGGCTGCCGTTTGGTCTTGTCGACTATGTCCTTTGCCTTACAGAAGCTTCTAAGTTTGAAGAGGTTCCATTTATTAATTGTTTCTTTCAGTGTCTGTGCCCCTGGAGTTATTTTCAAGAAGTGGTCTCCTTACCAATTTGTTCAAGGGTACCTCCTATTTTCTCTTCTAAGAGGGTCAATGTGGCTGGATTGATGTTGAGGTCTTTGATCCATTTGGACTTGAGTTTTGTGCATGTCGACAGACATGGGTCTATCTGCAGTCTTCTACACACCCATCATTATGGTTTTTCCCCCATTTTTTTAGGCCAGTATTATTTTGTTTTGCCCTAGGTCCCTGGGCTATATAGTTTGAGGTTCTTGGTCACCCCCAAGCAGTGTTGGGTATGGGTTCCATCTTATGGAATACACCCCTTAAAATCAAATCCAGTTATTTCTTGGTTATTCCCACAAGCTCTGTGCCACCCTTGCCCTAGCATAGTGCTTCTCCAACCTTCCTAATGCTGCACCCCTTTTAATACAGTTCCTCATGTTGTGGTGACCCTCAACCAAAACATTATTTTGCTGGGAATTAATAACTGTGATTTTGCTACTTTTATGAGTTATAATGTAAATATATAATATGCAAGGAATCTGATTTTCAATCACCAAAGGAATCAAAACCTACATGTTGAGAGTCACTGCTATCATATCTTGCGGGATTACACCAGTGCAGATAATTGGTTTTGTGGATAATTTGGTATTGATGTTTCTATTTTGATAGCAGGTTGAATACCTTCCCTATACGAAATATTTTGGAGTATAGGGGTGAAGGCTCTATGGGTAGGCACCAGCTCAACATTTCCATGTTCAATGTGTTGTGTCAGTATTGTTTTAAGTAATAGGGATGTGCTGTCAATTTGTGGAGAGCAACCTATGGCCTTAATGGCAAGAGTCTGGATTGTTTGTGGGGCCCCTTTGGCTAACAACTCAAGATGTAATCCTAAGCCTGGTACTTCAAAGTTAGTTTGGAAACAATAGATGGACAGTGGGGACTTTGGTGTTTTCCCATTACTTGATTATTTCATTTAGGTCACCCTTTGTGTGTAAATACATGTTTAGAACTTTCTAGTTGCATTAGCTTTCCTTGCCACTCCTAAAATGCCCCTTAACTTTACTGTGTCTTCTGACATTTCCTTCCCACAACTCCCTTGCATCATTCAATCCTCTCATTGGTAGATCCCCCATCCATCCAAAATCTTCTAATTCCCTTTCACAATGAGATCTATCTGTTCCCTCCTAGTCCCTTTTCTCTATACATTCCCTCCATTGTTTTATGGATTGTAGCTTGGCTATCACTGCTTAACATCTAATATCTGCATTGCAGTGAATGCATACCAAACCCTTGCTTACTGGGTCTGGTAGTATACTTCACTCAGAATAATGTTTTCTAGTTCCCATAACATGAGTTATTTTTATTGGGGAATCGAGACTGTTGATGTTGAGAAGAGCTCAATGACCAATGATTGTTGATTCCTGTTATTTTGTTGTTGTTGTTAGTAGAGGTGGTGTATGTATACTTTTACTTCTTTTGACTTTACTGGTTTGGGAATTGCTTATTTTCTAAGGTGTTAGAAGGTAAACTCTAACATAAAGATGTTAACTACACAAGACAACATTTTAAATATCATGTTAAAACTTGAGGGGATTTTCTGTGTAGTTAGGAAGTAATGTTAGTGCCAAAATATTTGTTGATTACACTATTTTTAAATATAAAATGTGAAAATAAATTTGTGTTCAAGCCATTGTCTTCGATCCAATAGAGAATGTCTGTGACTGTTTCTCCTAAGAGCTCTGTCTTGAGGATGAATGTGAACATTAGCCAGTGACTCAGCATCCTGAAAATGCCTACACTCTGTTAGGAACCAAAGCTTTGCTGACCTGAGGACACCTTATGCAAACCCAAACAATCATTTATCCTTTCCCTTGTGCTATGACAACAGGGAAAATTATACCCGGCAGCTTGAAGACACTGGGTTTCTACTCCATGTGTTGTAACTGACAAGTGCCAACGACCTCGGAGCCCCAATTGAAAATGGCATAGTGTTGCCTGCATGCTCATTAAGAAGAGACAGTGTTGACTCCATACACACTGGAAAAAGGTCAGGACTGGCCTGTGACCTCTAAACTCTTGAAATATGATTTAGCTAAGACAATATCTCGGGAAATTCAGTGTTATAAGGATAATGATACAGATGTAAAAGTACATATGCTGAATGTGGCAACACATGTCAGTCATCTAAGCACCCGGTAGCTGCAGTAGAAGGTCACAATTTCAACCTGCCTTCCAGCTACATGGAAAGATCCTGCCTCATCATCATTATCAATAATAAAAGGAACAAATGTGTAAAAACTGTTAATATAAACAACTATTAACTTTGGATTTGGTTTTATTTTTCTTGTATTTAAGGTTATTGTTGTAGACTTGATCTTTAGTAAAGTAAAATGTTGGTGATTTTGGATCCTCCAGGGATGTGTGACGAGAGCAGAGAGAACTTCAGGCAGAGATACCATTAACAAGAAAGAGGCAGATGGCAGTGTGTAGAATCACAACAAGGATAGAGAAACAAAACTTCATGGGGGTCCAGAAACTGAGAGATCATGCCTGTATAGAAAGGATCAGCTGGTTCAGGGGAACTAATTAGAGAGGTAAAATATTGTTTCTAGAGAGTAGCAAGGAAGGGATCAACAAACTATTCATATTTAAAAGATGAATCTCTGTTTTAACCCACTTTTTAAGAAACATCAACTGTAATGGTATCATACAACAAAATTTGATTCTACATAATGAACAATTTTAGATCATGCAGTTACACATTTCACTATATTTATATCCATATTTATAAAAAATGTTTTTGCATATAAATTACTTAACACATAATGAAAAAGGATGACTTTCAAAATTTTTAAGACAGGTTGTATAAGGTGAAAGTTTTAAAACAAAAATGCCTTAAGATTTAACTGTCTTTTAGATTTTAGACCAGGAAGTTTAATTTATTTATATTTCCCTAATTTGAAGTATGGAATTTTTAGTGTTTCTCCCTCTTTTCTCCAAAAAGTTGGAATTTATCACAGGAACTTTTTATTTTTTATTTTTTTTTCATTTTTTTGTTTTATTTTATATAATAAAGTCCATTTAAGTGAAAACAAACATTTATAGACAATATTTGGGAATTTCAGCGTCGCTCTTTCCAAACTACTTCCTGCTGGTAAGGGGCACTGTCATGGGGGATCTGGAAGATTCAGAAATCCTAGATGTAGTCTGTAAGGCTGCTTTGTCCAGCTGTTCTGAATGTAGGATCACCCTGGTACTCTGATTCAGAGCGGTCTGGCGTGATCAAACCCCATTAGTCTGTTAAGGAATCCACATCTTTTCATTTTCTGTGGAAACAAAATAGAAATCATTTTCCCCAGTAACTTGTCCTTGAACTTAAATTTTTTGAGTCACAGTATTCTTTTAAATTTAATTTATTATTTTATATGTTGATCTGATTCCCTCTCCCTCCCAACACTCCCCCCCTCCTTCCCTTGTGATTAATTTCGGCTATTTCAGAATTTCAGGCCTTTATACCTTACAAAAATGATGATTATTTTTACCCTGTAATATTAGATGTGATTATAAGGGCTCTATCATTCCCCTTAAAATTAGTATGCACTAGTAAAAACATGATCCTGGATAATTATGTGAGTTGTGTAAGGGGGTTATGTGGCAAACCAGGGTTAGGGGTAGTTGGAATGTAATTTGCTATCTCTTAAAATCATTTACCATTCTTGCTTTTTGTAAAAGTTACCCTTTAAGATAAAAATTGGTAGATTAAAATGTTAAGTCTGATTTTTATATATAAAAATTTTAAAGTCTTAGTTGTCCTCAAATTTTTGATTTAAAATCTAGAGCATTTGCTGTAGATGGCTATAAGGTTCACATTCCAATCTGCATTTGGCCTGCTTTTAACATAATTTATGAATAATATTAGAAAGATAATTTTGATTAAGCTTAAGATTAGATTATTGCCAGATATTTGGGTTCATATTTTAAAATTTCTTTTCATAAATTATCCCTCACATGGGATCCATAAAATATATTTCAGTTCTAGTTTTGATTTCACATAGATTTCCATTTTATATTTCAGGATAGTTTCCAACTGTCAGTTTACCTTCTGTACCTACCATATATTGTAATTTTAGGCATGTATCATAACATTTAATTTTCCAAACTACTGACTTGAAACAAAACTTACTTCTGAAACTGGATCTCTACCAGTTAAATGATTTAAATTAATTCATATATATTATTACACAAGGAAACTAGTTTCTATCTTAGTAATAGTACTAGCCTATGAGTTTGTTAAATTTCATCTTCTTTCTAATATATCTTTATTATTCATTTCTTCATCTCCAATGAACTTAAGTAATTTTAAGGAGTTCCTTTTCCTGAAATGTTGTCATTAAACACAAGTGAATGATTGGGTATGAAATAAATTTTTCAAGACTTTATCTTTGTTTCAAAGTGGCATAGTGACTCCAAAGGAATGTGTGCTTAATCTCTCTTATGAAGAGGTGCTAATGAAACTTACGTGATACTTTGTGAAAGACACAGGCTGGAAAAAAATTACTTTAATTTGAACAGAGTGTTCATATGTACATAAACAAGAATGTTGGAAAAATCCTTGTTTTAAAACCTTCAAATTTATTTCCAAAATCATTTTCTATAATTAAAGGAAGGGAAACAAGAACAAAGGGAAAAATGAACGAAAGGGGAGTAAAGAAAAGTCATGCAGCTGGTTTCCAGAGCTCTGTAATAATGAAGGACTTGGATTGCCATTGAATTTCCTTTTCCTCCCTTGTTTAGAAACTTAAGAGTCCACTTGCACTTTCCAAGTAGATTTGTTTTGTTGAAAGAGACGTTCAATAAGTTATCAAATAATAGGTCAGCTATATTAGGAAAAGACTATTTGGCTTTCAAACAGGAATTATGTCATCCCTAAGAGAAGGGCTTTGGATAGAAAATCTTCTATAATTTGAAAGGGATACCAAGAGAGAAAAGGTTAGAAATCCAAGAATATCACAGCTCATGAGCACAATTGCTATCAACAGTAAATTTTTTTTATTCCAATCTTATGTTTCATTGGTAAGTTCATAAGGACATAATAGTCATCTTCCTGTAGAAATTTTGATTTTTTGTGCTGAATACCCACTACTGGCTGCCAATAAATAATAGTCTGATTCGAGTTTCTGCCAAAGGTTTCCTATAAATCATGAGGATTCCAAGACAAATAAATGAAAACCAATCTGAACAAAAAATCTAGTGAGGTCAGTCATTGAAAGTATTTGTTTCAATCTTTAAACAGAAATATCAAAACAAATACTTACTTGAAACACTTCATTGAGAGATATTTTATCCATTAGTCATTCCATGAGTTTACTGAGGAGCCACATAGAAGACCCTTTCCTACTCATTGCACATATTGCACTAAACATGTATGTAACAATGAATTTTGCCTTCTATGTGAGTATGCTAAACCAAAATATAGAAACATAATAATTTTCAGACTAGTGTGTGTGTGTGTGTGTGTGTGTGTGTGTGTGTGTGTGTGTGTGCATGCATGGGAGTGCAGGTAACTGTACAAGGTTTCAGATCCCATGGAGCTTGAGTTATAGTTATGAGCCACCACATATGAGTACTCCGATCTAATGTTAGGGTCCCCTAAAAGTACTTCAAGTGGTACTTTCTTTTAGCCACTTAGAAAGCAGCTATATTTTCTCTCAAACAGGATCATTTGTAAGATAATCTATTTTTTATTAATTTTTAAATTTGAATTAAAAACAATCTTCTTAAAATAAGGTACACTTTTTTGTTTTATATATTCATATATTTAATATTTATTCTTACACTCTTACATATTGATCCCAATTCCCCTCTCCCTCCCTCCTTTCCTTCCTCTCTTCTCCCTCCCTCCCAAGTCCTCTGATACCCCCTCCTATCCCATGCTCCCTCCCACTCAACAGGGATAAGGTATACTCTCAATGTATTATTTATATGATAAGAGTTATACATAATTAACGAATATTTGTAGATAAATATATAGTCATGTATAATTACCTCCATCAAGCAGGTAGATATATTCATTGTCTAACTAAATGTTCTCTTAAAATATACTTTATTATCTTTATTATAATTTAAGAAGAACATATAACAGAAGAATTAACCTCTTATTACTTTTCCAATGTGTTGCTCTTGGCTACATTTATAGAAGAACAGTGTAACTTAACAGTTACAACTTGGTTATCATTTTCTTCTAGAAAGTGATGGCAATAGCCTTTCTGTTCTGATACTTTGTGTTTTCAGATATCAGACTTCACATAGAAGAGCTATCATACAGAATTTGTCACATTGTGTTTGCTTCATTTCACTTAGGATGCCTGCTAGGTGCACCCATGCTGCCACAAATGGCAGGATTCATTTATCTTTACAAGGCTGAATATTTGAATGCACAAACATGCATTTTTGTATCGATTTATATGTTGACAGACACTAGGTTGTTTCCATGTTATGGCTATTGTGAACAACTCTATGATGAACATGATATCACTTAGAGATTCTGATTTCCTTTGGATAAACTTCCAGAAGTACCATTTCTGGGCTTATATGATAGCTCAATTTTTAACTTTTGGAGCCACCTTCATTCATAATAATCAATTAATGGTTGTGTCAATTTACAACTTATTGTAGGGCCTATATTATGGAAATGCAGCCTACACATTTAGGAAGAAAAAGTATATATTTTGCTGTTAAATGGAATGAACTAGACAATTTATTAGGGCTTTCACATCTATGGTGCTGTTTGATTCTGCTTGATAGCAGTTTTCTACGTGTTGATCTATAGTCCCCATTGAAAATGGGTTTTTATGTTTCTTACTATTCATGTATTGCTACTTCATTTACTTTCTTTTTTATGTAGTGTGTCCTAGTATTGGGAATATAATATTTAAAGCATGCGTATCATATTAAATTCTGACACTTTTATTATTTATGGACATTCTTCATTTCTCATGGACATTTTTGACTTAATGGCAATTTAATGTGACAATTACACATTTACATTTACATTTCATGCTTGATTTTGCATCAAGTACCTTCTTTCATCACTATATTATCTGCCCTTTTGTACCCATAAATAGATACGTGGTCTCTTGTAGCCTTTATGCAATTTAAAGATAAAAACACTGGCTGTCCTAAAATGCTGTGTTTCCTATGCAGAGAAAAGGGCTAAGGACAAAGCAATCCAGACCTGTAGGATGTAGATTTTGAACCCATCATAACTCATCACACTGCATGCACCACATTATAAGAAAAAGTCTATCAGCCAACAAATGTTTCTACTAGATGTTTTCCAACACACCACAGTTGTAAGTCTGTGTAACATAGATAGTCATGGGATCATTTTTCCAAGTGAGTTTTTGGATGATATAAAAATTGAAAGCCGCCTCAAGTCACATATACCAAGAATTTGTTTTATTGTCCTTCTTCCAAGCCTAATGCTTTTCCTTTCCCCTTTCTTAGTTGCAAGATCCTCAAAATTGTCTTTGAGTTGCTCTTTTTCATCATCAATGCATAGTGAATTAAATAAATAACACCATCTTTTCTCTGCTTAGGTATTTGTTACTACACGATTTCCATGATTACTCATACTTGTCTTATAGCAGTCCTTACAACTGCCTGCCTACCTTGCATACCACAAGTGCAAGATTTGTTTTCTTCACACTTCTTCTTCCCTCTCTTAATGTAGTATCAACCAATGAGTTACTATTGCATCTAATATCAATTCCAGCCTTTCTCTTCTATTTTGAAACCTATTAGTTATTACCAAAGAGTTCTACACTACAAAATTACACAAATATTCTTGCCTTTCATATTTTGAACTTATTAACTCTATTCCCCCATCCAGGATTTTATGTACATCCTGTCTAGTTCACTCCCACATTTATTGAATTCCATCCTTTTAGAAACATTATAAACATGCTATCTGTCCAACAATTTCAGACCAATGAGTTTACCATTATACATGTATGTATACTTAAGGCTGTTGCATCTTAAAATTTATGGACCTTTGTTTCTTGTGTCTATTTTTGCATTTATCTATACAGTGAACATAGTATATTAACTATAATTATATGCAGTAAATATAACTAGATGTCTTGCCAAGTATTTGTATTGAAGATGGAAAAAAATGAAATTGAATGTTACTATAATGGGAAATTTTTCAGAAAACTAATAAATATAGTTTTGTTATAAAAATGTTACTATGAAGAGGATTATTCTATACTTTGTAATATTTTTTAATATTTGAGAAAAAAAATCTAGCATTTTGAGCATCTGATTAACACTTTTCCCTTATATTACCCTCTTTTGAAGTTTCATACAACATAAAAATATTATTATCATTCTTTCAAAACCTAGTAATGTAATTAGATTTATAGTCAATGTAAATCTAAGAGGAGGAGCTAATATATGTGGTGAGCCATGACTCATCATATTCTGCCAAGGTGGATGAATGACTCCAGAAAAAAGGAACATTTAACAGCAATAACTATAAAGTTTATGTTCAAATTAAATGAATCCATAATATCTATCACTTCCCTAAGATTTTCTTAATTGCAGTTCTTGCTTAGAAAGGTCACCTAACATTCTCTAGGGAAGTCAATCAGAGCTTGAAAGGTGACACTCAAAACTATAAACTCTTACAGAAGTGCATGATCCAGGAAAATAATTTTCCTGTTTGTTCCCATTCAGTATCCTTATTTTAAGATTTTCTGTGTTTAGTTGTTATATTTATGGAATTTTGACGGATTATTAGACATACAATGTTGAAAATTAAGATGGTGTCTATCATAGTTAACATAGTATGAAGGGACAATATTATAAAGTAATGTCGCGGCTCTATTGGAATTCTTCCCCTTTGAAGGAGCTTGGAGAGTAAAAACTTAAGATGAATAAATAGAACAGGGGTAACAGATCAACAGCATAAATAGACTTTCTTGGGTCAAAGTATGCTCTCAGTGGAATAAACTATTTTGAGAATGGCATGACTGTGGTCCTAACATTCATGGTGGGTTATAAAGTATAACACAACTTTGAATCTAGCCTTATTGCATACTACACTGCACTACTCTAAAAAACTTTGCTCAAACTTAAAGTAATTAAATAGACAAAATCTCATCTTTGAATGTAATTATAATGGAGTTGTTTCTTTCTTTAGAGATTCTTGGATCTCATTCTTGCTTTTAAATTACCTTCGACCTATATTTCAAAACAGCCTATACTTTCTGAGATATAATTGTTGCAAGTAGACATATTCAATAATGAAAGTGTGTGTTGCCCTCATTTCTTGTGCACTGTAGTATGCCAACAGCACTCCCCTTCCACTGAAATCTCAAAGGGAACATATTTCATACTTATATACATTCTTATCTGAACAGAACTGGGTGTTCAATAGAACACTTGTGGATAAAACAATATTTTCTCAACCTCAAGCCTTCATTTTCAAGGGCAATGGGACACATTTCCAGGAGCCAAATTCAATTCTTAAAAATGATATAGAATGTACATGTTCTTCCCCTAACTTCAGTACCTACCACATAAAAAATTACAAATAGCAAGCAGAATGAGAGTGCTGCTTTGTTTCTCCTACTATAGAGGACCAGAAAATATTTTTTTATTTAAAACCATCTTTCTCATTCCTATATGAACATTATTCTGCCTAGAGACAAGCCTGTGCTACTAAGCCCACACAAACAACTTAAATACTTTAGATACACTTTAATTACCACTTTTTCTTGTTTTAAATCCTGCACATATAGAAGTCATTATTTCCTCTATTAATCAGCTACATCGTCTATGTATGGTGTATTTTAGGGGGATCTTTTTGTTATAATTGCACAATATTTTCTTACTTGTAGAAATGACTCAATCTTTCAACTTTAACATTGTCTCCCTTTATTACTAACTTTGTCACAGGTCAACTAATTCCATGTGTTCAGCAATAATACACATACAACAAGAAGAGTAAATGACCCAATAGAATAAAATTTTTGTATGTATTTTTATAAGTAATGTATGTGTGCATAACATACAAACCAAAAATTTGATTTGAAAAGACAATCTTTTTTTATTATGCATTCATTTCATCCCTAGCACAACTTGTTTTAACCTTCCTTTGTATAATACTTGGAAATGATATTATAAAGTCCAATTTTCTCCATCAAAAACCATATGGCTATTAAAAGGCTCAAATAAATTTCTTTGAACATAGTATGTAACCATTATGACAGCACAACAAAAGATTGGTCTAGACAAGTGCTTGGGTAGACTTGTTGGAAATTCCTAGATTATCAACTTTATGAGAAAAAAAGAATATAACTCATTCAGTTAATTTTAACTTAGTTAAGACTCTCTAAAATGCTGTCAACATATATATATGCAATTATAAAATGAAACCTAACCAGAAAAAGTAAACTATTGGAACCAATTTCTTAATTACATATGCAAATAAAGAAATTCATAGAAAGTGTTCATGCTGAAAATATCTCCCCTTATTTTAATTTCCCACCCCTAATGACAAATCTGAAGAGAGTTTAGGATTCATTATGGTTGCAGAATTAGAACTGTCAGAAATATCAATAACCTTCGCTGGTGATCAAGTGGTTGTGGTATAGAAATGGGAATGACTTATCATACCACATAACTAGAACAATAGGACTACCAGGAAGATGGAATGGATTAGCCCTCTAGCCCTCTTCTGTTATTCCTCATGATTTCTAAGTATCCCAAACACTTCATAAATAAGACCAAAAAAAGAGACTCAGCCAGGGTAGAGGTAAAAGTCCAGATCAGGTAAGGTTTTTTGAATCATCAGGAATAGAATTGCTGATAAGATCTCTGGGTTTTCTTCTCTCCTATACAGTTAACACTGATGATCCAAAAAAGAACATAACATATCCAAATAGCAGTTGCCACATGTTCAAACTATAGCAAAATGAAAGAGTTGCAACAAATACCTACTTTTTTTAGTCAGCAGACCAAGTATGGAGGCGCAACACATAATAGGACTGAAACTTAATAACCCTAATAGTAAAGGCAGCATTAACATAAACAAACATTGGACTTCTGGTCCCTTTGCTTATACTGTCTATAATAAAGGTGTTGAGCCAATACAACCCAAGGTACCATTGTTTTCCTTTTTAATTAGCAACTCTCACCATCATCATATTTGCTTCCTCATACTTCCTTTTATGTATCCTCTCCATGTATCATCATCTGGAATGGGGATATTTCTGAGTTAAGGCACCTACAGATTAGAGTAACAAAGAGATTATTAAAACAAACAAATGAGTGTTGGTTTTATTTTTGGTCAACTCTGTATTATCTTTGCTGACATGGTAACCTTTACAAAATCTGTTCTGTTTTAGGGGACATAGTAAACATTAATTATTTAATCAATAAAAATGAATCATTGATAGAGTTCAAAAGGATGATATTACTCTGAAGATGCTACATATGATAGTTTCAGTGTCCCATTATTCCTAGAGACTGTGTGGTTTAGAAATAAATAGTACTACCATTCTGGGAAATTGGTCTAGGAGTACAAAAATAGAACCCATGAGTCAAACATTGTTGTACAAATCTAACAATATAAATTTGATTGCCAGAATCATAGAACCCATTAATTACTCAAAATTATCGCTTCCTTTGCACACTATAAGCATGGTGCGGTGTCCCTACATATATAACACAATATATATAACACAATTCTCTCTCTCTCTCTCTCTCTCTCTCTCTCTCCCTATGTATTAAAAATACTGGTATAATGACAGAGAATGTCGTTAATAGTAACTATTATAAATAAGTAACAGTCACAAGTCCTCAATGACAAACCTGTTTTGACAAACCAGAAAGCCTAAAATGGAAAGGACATTTCTATATCTTCTAATATCCATCTTGCTAGACAATACGATTCTGAGCAGGTAAAAATGAATAGGCTGTTCAGTTTTCTAAGACAAAGAAAAATTTTTGCACTTTTTTTTTTTTTTGGTAATAATTTGGATTTTAATTCCTGCAAGATTTTGTGAATGTTTGCATTAAAGCACTTTATGTTTTCCCTGTAATCCCAGGTGCCCAGGCTATTAATTTTAAACAAAAAAAAATGCCTTCACTTTTCTCATTAGAGGAAGCTTCCCCCTTTGAGATTAGGAACATGACATCCCCCAGTATTGGTTCACATCATTTACATGATATTAGAATTGTCTTTTATGACATTTGGCTATCTGGAAATAATACACATAATTATGATTTTTTACTGTGACTACAGGGCTGGACCCAACACTGAAAAATAGCCCTAAACATCAGTGTGTTTTTCTAGTTTTGAAAACAATATATCCCATTTGAATTTGTATATTTATCTGGACTGAAGAAAATAAAACATCCCCTCCAGCCTTTCTATGTCTCTCTTTTTATGCAATAAAAGACAGATATTTATCATATATGCCAATATTGTTGGCCACTCAGAATATATTGTTAATCTTAACCAGATATTTGTCTGGAGACCCCTGCCTTCCATTTGTTCTTACCCCCCCCCCAAACTGTATAATTCAGACTCAAATAACATGATCTGACAGATAGCATGTTGGCCTCAGAGAGATATATACACGCAGTCTGTTTGCAGGACTTCTATTTACCTTATGTGTTGTACACAGCAGGAGACACTGCAGAGGGTGGTGATGCATCTCAAGACAAGCAGTGCACAGAAGTGAACATCTTTAACTCTATTTACCTTCTCCCTTGAAATGATCTATAAATTCTTATAAATTGCCGAATTAATCTATGGGTGTTTTAAAAAGTTAAATATGGAGGTTGCTTCTCTACAGATCTGGAATTTTCCTTGTTTTCTTCCCCACCACCAGCTCGAGTTGAAGTTTGGATTAAATTATCTTACTTGTCTAGGTTTTTGAGAAATTTATTTTCTTAACTAGTATCAATTCAAGTTCCACTCTCCTTTGCTCCCCTCCTTCTCTCTCTTTAACCCTCCCAATCCATACCCCCACTACACAGGTTGGGTGAGGCCTTCAGGACAGAAGGACATCAAATCTGTCAAGTCATTTGGAGTAGGGACTAGGCCCTCCCCTCTTGCTGTCCAAGTTAGAGAATGTCTTCCAATAGGGAATATGCTCCCAAAGAAGTTCTTTTTACTTGATGATACATCTTTGTTCCCACTATCCAGGTTTCCTTAAGACTGTCAGGCTTCCCCAACAGATCCCATGTAAAGAGGTCTGAATCAGTCAGCCAACTAGATTCCCAACTATCACTCTGGGGGCCCATCAGGCCCCTCCTTGTTCAGGTCAGCTGTCTCTGTGGGTTCTGTGGCCTGGTCTTGTCTTCCTCTCTGCATTTTGGATTCCAGTTCAGCTCAGTGTTTAGCTGTGGTGTCTACTTCTATTCCATCAGCTAGTAATAGAGCTCTATATGATAGTGAATAAATTTAGTCATCAATCTCATTATCAGGGAAGACATTTATGGCGTCATTCCTGTTGCTCAAATTGATATTTGGGGTCAAACTTATAAGTCTCTGAACATTTCTACTCTAAGAGTCAGTTTCTCTTAAAACCCATGGCTCCCCTGTTTTATGGTATCTGTCTTTCATCTTCATCTTTCTCACCTGATCTCACTTTATCTCTGTCTTTCCTCTTGTCTATTCCTTTCTAGACTCATTCTTCCCTAGTCCCTGCTGCTGTGTCTCCTCCTTCTCTTTCTGTAGCTCCTTCTGCACTCACTCCCCCCACTCCCCAATATGCTCAGGAGATCTTATTTTCTGCCCTCTTCTATGAGGGGCCTTGTATGAATCTCTGGGTTCTCCTCTTATCCTAGTTTATCTAATGAGTGTGAATTATAGGCTGGTGATCCTTTGCTCTAGGTCCAAAATCCATATATGAGTGAGTACATACACACTTATTCCTCTTTTTATGACTGGGTTACCTCATTCATGAAGGTTTCTTCAAGTTCCACATCCCCATTTGCCTATAAATTTCAAGATACCATTTTTTCTGTAAGTAGTATTCCATTGTGTAAATGTACCATATCTTATTTTATCCAGTCAGTGGAGGGGCTTCTGGGTTGCTTCCCGGGTTCTTGCTGTTATAAATATGCCGATACAAACATAGTTCAATAGATGTCTTTGTTTCATGGGTGT
Source organism: Phodopus roborovskii (assembly GCF_943737965.1). NCBI lineage: Eukaryota > Metazoa > Chordata > Mammalia > Rodentia > Cricetidae > Phodopus > Phodopus roborovskii. The sequence goes on from NW_026125133.1 coordinate 115,016, forward strand.
GGATCATTTGGGTATGAGCCTAAGAGTGGGATTGCTGGGTCCTATGGTAGACTGGTTCCCATTTTCACAGAGGAACTGACTACTGATCTCAAAAATGGCTGCTTGTACAAGTTGTAATGCACCAGCAGTGGAAGAGTGTTCTCCTTTCTCCCTGTCACTTTCCAGCATGAGTTGTCATTGGTATTTCTAATTTCAGCCATTTTGCAGAGTAAGATAGTATCTCAAAGTTATTTTTAATTTGCACTTCACTAATAGCTAGGATTTTGAATACTTTCTTAAGTGCTCTTTCAGACTTTTGATTTCTCCTATTAAAGAATTCTCTTTTTAGTCTATTACTCACATTT